>NC_042623.1:254956484-255225951 GCF_901001135.1 Rhinatrema bivittatum | reverse complement strand
TAGCCACAAAAAAAAAGGTTACAAGTCACAAAAAGGTTAAAAGTGTCCGTATCAAAATTAGAAGCGTTAAAAGGAGGTGAAGTTCATGTCTTTGAAAATTGTTTGAATTAACATGTTCAGGTTTGTTCTTCAGAAATAGTGAATGTGCCATCATTAACATGGGGGAAAAAAGTCATGAATCGTTATTAAAAGATCTGTTTTGTTTCTAGAGCTCTGTGAAGCTTCTTCATTAACTGGAAGCCTTTATGTGTATATATAGGAATGATGGCAGAAAAAGACCAAATGGCCCATCGAGTCTGCCCAGCAAGTTTCTTATGGTAACTGCCGCTCAGTACAGGTTACCCCTATGTTTCTGTTAAGGGTAGTAGCTGTCACTCCATGCAGGTTACCCCTATGTTTCTGTTAAGGGTAGTAGCTGTCACGCCATGCAGGTTACCCCCTATGTTTCTGTTGAGGGCAGTAGCTGTCGCTCCATGCAGGTTACCCCCCTATGTTTCTATTAAGGGTAGTAACTGCCGCTCAATGCAGGTTACCCGTATGTTTCTGTTAAAGGTAGTAACTGCCGCTCCATGCAGGTGCCGCTCCATGCAGGTTACCCCTATGTTTCTGTTAAGGGTAGTAACTGCCGCTCCATGCAGGTTACCCCCTATGTTTCTGTTAAGGGTAGTAGCTGTCACGCCATGCAGGTTACCCCCTATGTTTCTGTTGAGGGCAGTAGCTGTCGCTCCATGCAGGTTACCCCCCTATGTTTCTATTAAGGGTAGTAACTGCGCTCAATGCAGGTTACCCGTATGTTTCTGTTAAGGTAGTAAACTGCCGCTCCATGCAGGTACCCCTATGTTTCTGTTAAGGGTTAGTTACTGCCGCTCCATGCAGGTTACCCCCTATGTTTCTGTTAAGGGTAGTAACTGCCACTCCATGCAGGTCACCCCTATGTTTCTATTAAGGGTAGTAACTGCCGCTCCATGCAGGTTACCCCTATGTTTCTGTTAAAGGTAGTAACTGCCGCTCCATGCAGGTTACCCCTATGTTTCTGTTAAGGGCAGTAACTGCCGCTCCATGCAGGTTACCCCTATGTTTCTGTTAAAGGTAGTAACTGCCGCTCCATGCAGGTTACCCCTATGTTTCTGTTAAGGGTAGTAACTGCCGCTCCATGCAGGTCACCCCTATGTTTCTATTAAGGGTAGTAACTGCCGCTCCATGCAGGTTACCCCTGTGTTTCTGTTAAAGGTAGTAACTGCCGCTCCATGCAGGTTACCCCTATGTTTCTGTTAAAGGTAGTAACTGCCGCTCCATGCAGGTTACCCCTATGTTTCTGTTAAAGGTAGTAACTGCCGCTCCATGCAGGTTACCCCTATGTTTCTGTTAAAGGTAGTAACTGCCGCTCCATGCAGGTTACCCCTATGTTTCTGTTAAAGGTAGTAACTGCCGCTCCATGCAGGTTATCCCCAAGCTCCAATGCAGGTTACCCCCAAGCCTTATGTTAAGGGTAGTAATATTTACAATCAAAATCAAGTAACTGTCAAACCCATAACAAAATTACTACTAGCAATATTTTTACATGATGAGCAGCCTTCTGGATAATTCAGACAATGCAGCTTGAACATGCTTAGTTTTTGGACTTGGCCGTAGAAATAGTCCTGTGCTTTTCCCCTAATGTCTGCATATTAGTACCCTGGACTGTAAAAGTCTGTGCTCAGTGTTGGCTGTCACCTAAATCCAAAAGGTCATGGTATAGCTCAAGCTAAAACTATAAACAAAAGAAGCAACACCTCCCACAAAATAATCCAAAACTAAAAATATATATTTGTGGTGCAGGGACTAAATAGTTAAACAATGTAAATCAAAGCAGTTTTGTATTTTTTATTTCATACCACTATTAATAAAGGAAAAAGCAGTATCAGAATATTAGGTGAATGTGTTTTAATCCACTGTCTCTTGCCTGTAACGGGCTTCAAACAGTATCAGCATGCAAGACATCTTTAATTCATAAACATGTATTCCTTCAATCAACTAAAACAATTTTTTATTCCAAAAAAGATCAATAATCAAAAAAATAACTCACTATCCTTTATGCTATTTGAAGGGCATTTAAATCATTTTTTTCTATTACTTTTATAATATATATTCTACCAATTTATAAAGCAGAAAAACTGTGTTTTCATACAAAAATTAACTACTATCCACCGATTCACCAAACAGCACTTAAATCCTTAAGATGGTCATGTTAAATCCTTAAGATAGTCAAGCTCAAGCTAACCCAGAAAACCCTGACACTTTTTAGCTCAATAATATACCGTTAGTGCAGAATAAATACTATGCAATTAAGGCTCAGTTTTTAAAAACCACCACGCGTGAAAACTGGGAGATACGCACGTGGCCGGGACCGCACGTGTGCCGCAGGGATTTTTGAAAGCCCGTGGCCAGATCCACGGAGAAGAACCGGATTCGAAAAGGGTGGCGCATGGGGAGGCCTGGACAGTGCAATTAGGCCCTGTCCCACTGAAGCGTGCACAGGGAGCCGGCCGGTGCGTGCAACCTGCTACTGCTCCAGAGAGCATGTACGTTTAAAAACAAAAAAAATTAGGTTAGTTAGCAGGGTTTTAGGGGTCAGGGTGGAGAGCGTAAAAGGGGGGCAGATTAGCTAGAGGGCTTAGGAAGTTCCTTCCCAGTCTGCTCTTTTATTGGAGCAGATTTTATAGCATGCGTGCATCGACGTGCACGTTATAAAATTGGCGCATCCATGTGCACGTGCTGGGAACGCGCACACACAGACGCGGGTTTAAAAATCTACCCTCTATTATTGAACTTCAAAATTTCATTTTAGCCATGACACTATGGAGTTGATAGACCCGAACTATCCTTTATTGGAGTGGATTGGGAGATTTCCAACTGGTTGGTGGCCTTGTATGTGCAAATCGGTGCATGAGATTTTCCCGGAGAAAATTCCAAAAAAGATAACTGCGAGAACGAGCCCCAGAAATGTTTGTGGGCGGTTTTCACCGAATTCTGAATAAATGAGTTGCCTTACGTGATTATTGCATCACAGCAGCTCATTAATTCAGAATTTCAGTAAACCTTCGCATGTAGTGGACTATGCCAGAGGTTTACAGCTTGTGAAGGGGCAATTTTGTGAATTTTGTAAAGGTGCCTTTGCACAAAAAAAATCACACAAAATGCCCAAATCTTGGCATTTTAGTACATTTTTATTCATTTAGTACATTGCGTTGCACAAGGACCCCTTGGCACTTCAGTACATTAGTGTCTAGAATTGTTACCTTAAAGGTGAATTTTAGAAAGCCTGGTATGCCAAAACTGGGAGGTACGCGAATATGTCGGGCCAGCATGCACCAAGTGGGATGTAAAAGGCCCCGCGTACGTGCATACCTGCTGCTACGCGCAGAAATGAAAAGTTCCAAAAAGGGAGGGGCATGGGGCTTCCGGGATTTCACCTTGAAATTTGTGCATAAATACTTATGCGCACAGGCATGCACCAGGTTCCCAGTCACCTAACTTTACTGTTACTCTGGATGGCGTGTAAGTAGTAAAACAAAAAGATATAGGCAGATCAGTGGGGTTTTAAAGGTAGGGGCTAACAGAATGGGGGATTGGGAAGTCCTATCCTTACTTAGGAAAACTGGAAATGGCGTCTGCCTGCTTGTCTCCTAAATCCCCCCCCCCTCCCAATTTATGTGGTAGAAGCCGCATTTGCATGCATAAGCACGCGCCCACTTAAAATCGTGTGCACCAGAGCAAGCGCTCAGTCTGTTTTATAACGTGCATGCACATTCGCGCGTATGTTACAAGATGGCCACATTCCTGGGCACGGGCTGACGAACGCGCGCATATGTGCACCCCCCCCCCCCCCCCCCCCCACACGCCTGTTTTAAAGTTACCATCATTGTCCTGGGAAACATATCCCGAGATCTTTAATATTCAAGGATATCGATGTAGCGTCTCATCGAATATTCATCCTAAGCAGCAGAGAGTCCCCGTATACCATGCAGGAATTCTGGCCCATTAATGACTCAGAGAGCTGGAGCGCCCCTGCCAAGTCATCTTCCTGCAGCAGTCGGTGGCAGTCTTCCATCCAAATACCAGTCCCGCACAATCCCACTCAGTTTGTGAGTTATCACAGGATCCCAGCCCAAAGGGTGTCGTGGTTACAAATGGTAAACGAGAAATAAGAAGCTAATAGAACAAGATAAATAAGTCAACTAGATAAGTCAAGGCTTATTTTTATTTGTACGTGTACATAATATATACGTTCAGGATGCAAGTAAGGATGAGCTATGGTAACCTAGCAGGCTGGTTGGCAGTTTCTGCCTACACTATATCTGCACCGTTTCGACTGCTTCTTTATGCATTCTGCTCGCTCTGATCTGTTTTCAATACATGTCAAGGAAAGGAAAGAAGCCCAAATGAGGGGAAAGTAATTTAACATGCATTGCTCTCCTTCCATGAAACCGCAGAAACAGCTCTCACAGGATTTAAATGTCTTCTGAAATCTATAAAGCCGACTGAAGCCCTGGGCACGTTATTAATAACAAAAGAGGAAACAGCCGTGCATCTTTCCTGACATGTAATTCTAAACCTCAGACCACAGGGCTGCGAGCTACTGCACCTAACTTTCTTTGACAATGGGACCCGTGCAATGTAACTTAGCAATTCAAAATTATTTTCTGTGTATCAGTCTGATGCTGCAACATTACCCCCATCTCCTGCCAGATAGTTTTTCTGCTCTATCTAAAGAAATTATTTTTTGAAAGAATTTCAGTATATAATTTGATGCTTTTTTTGTTTTCTTTAAAATGCCATGAATGAAATGCTTACTGCTTTGTTTGCTAATTTTATTCCTTCCTTTCCTTGGTACATTCAAAAGCAGAATGTAAAGGTAAGATCTATAGGGTTTTTTAAATTCATGCAAAACCTAGATTTATTGAATCGGTTCACAACCCTTTTTAAAAATAAATACATGTGGGATTAGTTAGCAAGCTTTGCAACAATATCCAGAGGTAAACTGTCATCCACTGACTCTGCAGTGGAACCACCAAAGCCCTGGATAGTGACCATAAGAACATAAGAAATTGCCAAGCTAGGTAAGACCAAGGGTCCATCAAGCCCAGCATCCTGTTTCTAACAGAGGCCAAACCAGGCCACAAAATCCTGGCAATTACCCAAACACCAAGAAGATCCCATTCTACTGATGCTTGTAATAGCAGAGGCTATTCCCTAAGTCAACAATTAATAGTGATTAATTGACTTCTCCTCCAAGAACTTATCCAAACCTTTTTTAAACCCAGCTACACTAACTGCACTAACCACATCCTCTGGCAACAAATTCCAGAGCTTAATTGTGCATTGAGTGAAAAAGAATTTTCTCCGATTAGTCTTAAATGTGCTACTTACTAACTTCATGCAGTATCCCCTAGTAGAGATGTGCATTGTTTTTTGTGTTCGTGTCATTCTTCGTTTTTCGGCTGCCATGAAAAATGTCGGGTTTTTTCAGTTCGGGTCTTTTTTCCACGACAAATCGATTTTTAGTTAGTGCGCGCTAACTCCCCTTTAGTGTGCGCTAACGGGAGTCAGCGCGCGCTAACAAAAACCGTTAGATTTTGTTACTTTTTGTTAGTTTTTGTTAGCGCGCGCTAACGGGAGTTAGCGCGCACTGACTCCTGTTAGCACCCACTAATCGGAAAAACGAATTTTTGCGAAAAAACGGGAAAATCCTGATTTTTTTCGGGCTCCCTGAAACATGCTGAATTGGACAATTTCGTTGCAATTTTCCAATTCGGCAAAAATGAATGCACATCTCTACCCCCTAGTCCTTCTATTGTCCAAAAGTGTAAATAAACGATTCACATCTACTCGTTCAAGACCTCTCATGATCTTAAAGACCTCTATCATATCCCCCCTCAGCCATCTCTTCTCCAAGCTGAACAGTCCTAACCTCTTTAGTCTTTCCTCATAGGGGAGCTGTTCCATCCCCTTTATCATTTTGGTTGCCCTTCTCTGTACCTTCTCCATCGCAACTATATCTTTTTTGAGATGCGGCGACCAGAATTGTACACAGTATTCAAGGTGCGGTCTCACCATGGAGCGATACAGAGGCATTATGATATTTTCCGTTTTGTTAACAATTTCCTTCCTAATAATTCCCAACATTCTATTTGCTTTTTTGACTGCCGCAGCACACTGAGCCGTCGATTTAAATGTGTTATCCACTCTGACACCTAGATCTTTTTCCTGGGTGGTATCCTAATATGGAACCCAACATCGTGTAACTACAGCAAGGGTTATTTTTCCCCTATATGTATCACCTTGCACTTATCCACATTAAATTTCATCTGCCATTTGGATGCCCAATCTTCCAGTCTTGCATGGTCCTCCTGCAATTTATCACAGTCTGCTTGTGATTTAACTACTCTGAACAATTTTGGTTCATCTGCATATTTGATAACCTCACTCGTATTCCTTTCCAGATCATTTATATATATATTGAAAAGCACGGGTCCAAGTACAGATCCCTGAGGCACTGCACTATTTACCTTTTTCCACTGAGAAAATTGACCATTTAATCCTACTCTTTGTTTCCTGTCTTTTAACCAGTTTGTAATCCAGGAAAGGATACTGCCTCCTTTCACATGAAACTATCACCTCTTATCCCATGACTTTTTAGTTTTCTTAGAAGTCTTTCATGCCTTCTGAAAATCCAAATACACTACATCTTCTGGTTCACCTTTATCCAGATATTTATTAATCCCTTCAAAAAAATGAGGCAGATTTGTAAGGCAAGGCTTCCCTTGGGTAAATCCGTGTTGACTCTGTTCCATTAAACCATGTCTTTCTATATGCTCTGTGACCATATACTTGCCCTGAATCTACTCGGAGAGTTTGTCCAGTACCCCAAAGACTCTGGGGCAGATTTTAAAAGGGTTATGTTGGGGGGGGGGGCGGGGAAGGGAGGGGAAGGTGGGGGAGGGGCGGAGGGAACGGAGGAAGGCTGCATGGCTCGGTGTGCGCAAGGTGCACAAGTGTGCACCCCCTTGCGCGCGCTGACCCCGGATTTTATAACATGCATGCGGCTGCATGCACATGTTATAAAATCTGGCATAGATTTGTGTGCACAAATCTATGCCCGCGCCTAAATCTTAAAATCCGGCCCTCTGTGTAGCTGGGATAAACCTAAAATTCCTAAAATCTGTCTTTCTTGTGTTGGCATGTTTCAAATCAGTTGGTTTCCCTATGTGGGGGAAGGGGTTGAAACAGAGGGCTCACCAAACAAAGGAAGCAAAGGAAAAGGAATTATTAGGAAGGGAATGGTGAATAAAACGGAAAATGTCATAATGCCTCTGTATTGCTCCATGGTGAGACCACACCTTGAATACTGTGTACAATTCTGGTCGCCGCATCTCAAAAAAGATATAGTTGTAATGGAGAAGGTACAGAGAAGGGCTACCAAAATGATAAAGGGGATGGAACAGATCCCCTATGAGGAAAAAGAGGTTAAGGCTGTTCAGCTTGATGAGATGGCTGAGGGGGATATGATAGAGGTCTTTAAGATCATGAGAGGTCTAGAACGGGTAAATGTGAATCGGTTATTTACTCTTTTGGATAGAAGAAGGACAGAGGCACTTCATGAAGTTAGCATGTAGCACATTTAATACTAATCGGAGAAAATTCTTTTTCACTCAACGCACAATTAAGCTCTGGGATTTGTTGCCAGGGGATGTGGTTAGTGCAGTTAGTGTAGCTGGGTTTAATAAAGGTTTGGATAAGTTCATAGAGGAGAAGTCCATTACCTGCTATTAATCAAGTTGTCTTAGAAAATAGCCACTGTTATTACTGGCATCAGTAGCATGGGATAGACTTAGTTTTTGGGAACTTGCCAGGTACTTGTCGCCTGGATTGGCCACAGTTGGAAACAGGATGCTGGGCTTGATGGACCCTTGGTCTGACCCAGTATGGCAATTCCTTATGTTCTAAGGAAAGAACCCTTACCCACCAAATGAGGACACCATGCTGACCTCCCTTCTTACACCATGTCCCATCTGAGTTGCCAAAAATGTTGGGTGCAGTAGTAAACACTGAATACTAACTACCAGTAAGAGAAAAATAATTGTATTATAAGACAGCTTATAAAGAGCAGGGCTTACCACGCAATGTATAATAAACACTAACTCAGCTCTTCTGAGCCATTACACTCACTTAAATATGTTGCTGCCTGTAAACTTACACACCAGTGGGTTAGTTTATATATTTGCAAAACATTTTCCAACTGGTTGGCATTATAATTTTATCTCATATGTTATAATTATATGTTATATTATATATTATATTATATTATAATTATATGTTATAATTATAATCATTATAATTTTATCTCATATGTTAATAAGTCTGGATTTTTGTAAGTCATATGATTTCTTGTAAATTGAACCCAGACAGCAGAAACAAAACTTAGGGGTAGATTTTAAAAGCAGCGCGTGCGGCGTACATGTGTGCGCTACCCGGCGCGCACACATGTACGCCTGATTTTATAACTTGGGCGCGCAAGTTATAAAATCGGGGGGGGGGGGGGGGGGCGACGCGCGCAAGGGGGTGCACAATTGTGCAACTTGCGCACACCGAGCCCGTGCCGAGCCGCGCTGCCTTCCCCCGTTCCCTACCCCCCCACCCCACCTTCCCTTCCCTTCCCCTACCTCCCCCGCCCTTTCCCCCGTACCTTTTCGTTTTTCTTTTTTTTGTTTCAGAACTTACTTCAGCCCTGGGGCTGAAATAAGTTGCGCGCGCCGGACAACTGCCGGCGCACGATCCCCAGCCCAGCGGCCGTGTGGAGGCCTCTGGTCACGCCCCCGCCCCCGGACTGCCCCTTTATGCAAGCCCTGGGGCTTACACGCGTCCCGGGGCTTTACACGCGTAGCCAGGCCTTTTCAGCATTTCAACAGTCTGTTCACTGTGCTGTAATTATCTTTCTATTTCTTTACCATCACCTTCATAGAAAACCCTCTCAAAGCACCCTTACATTTTTAAAACAATTTTGTGAATGTCATAAATTAAATCTCTCTTAATTTCTTCTGCCTGCAAAGATCTGTGTATTACACCAATATAAATGGATGTTCAGTTCCCTCTTTCCAGGTTAACTCACAATGCCCTCTCTTTACCTCATAAGCCATGTAGTTCTGTTACTTTAATATTATTTTTTTTTATATATTGCCACTCCTTCTTTCTTCCTACCCTGTCTTTCCTGAATAGATTATAGCCTGGTAGAACCATACCCCAATCGTGGTTCTCCATCTCTGTGACTGCCACTTTATCTAAGTAAACCTCTTCCATTACTTCCTCTAGATCTGGGACTTTATTTCCTATACTATGAGCATTAGTGTACATAGCTTTCCAGATGTTACCCTTTTTTCCCCATTTCTCTACAAGCATTCAAGCATTCACTTATGTAATAATTATACTTACCTTAGGGTTAATCCACCTATTCCGATTCATCCAAGATTAAAGCCCTCTGTAGGTTTGCTGGTCTGTTCTGGAACATGCTGCACCCCTGTCTCTGCTCAGCAGTCCCTGAAACATCATTCTGTGGTCCCAGAAGCTGAAACGCTCTCAACACTATTCACACAGCCACTCATTCATTCATCTCTTGAATGTGATCTTCCCTGCCTGAACCTTTATCCTTGGCAGGGAGGACTGAGGAGAATATTACCTCTGCACCTATCTGCTTTACCTTCTGTCCCAAAGCCATGAAATCAATTTTGGTATACTCTGTGTGATACTGATAGGTACCACACAGAGTGTATAAAAAATGATACACACTTAGCTATGTATGATATTTTGATTGCGGATAGAATGACACAAGGGAAAAAGCTCATTTTATCCTGATGTCTCTTTAATTTGAATGAAATTTTGTTCAGAGGGACATCATTTATTTTTCTAAGATATACTCTGTCCACAGATTTTAAGGCATATTCTTTCAGTAGTAGTTTTTGCATTTAAAATTAAATCTACAGATTCATGAGGGAATCACAGAACAATTAGCCTATAAAGTGGTATATTTACCCCGGAGAGGTAATAGACTACTGGGATCTTCTCCAACTTAAAGTGCCAATTTCATAAAAAAATCATGTAGACAACCAAGAAATTATAGTCTTTCAAATTCACAGATGTTGTTTCTTGTGACTTGTGAGCAGTTAAAATGGGCTTATGGGGCTTAAACATTTTAAGAGCTATTTTATAAACTCCCGACAGACTCATTTACAAATTCTGAGGGCTAATAATGCCAGACATAGTTCAGAATTGCTCTGCTGTGTGCCCAGGTGGTAAACTTTGTAAGACAGCAACAAATAAATCACAGGCAGTGTAATTCCTGTGCTGTTTCAAAGGAGCCAGGCCTGATGCTGATGCAACCTTAAGTGATAGTAGTAACTGTAGAGGAGAGGAGGTAAGGGAGGGGAGACAATGGTGACAGGGATTGGATAGTGTGGGAAATAATAGAGGCTTTGTTGGGAAGGTGGAGGCAGTGACTGGAGGAGTCAAATGGAGGTTCTTGGTGGGAGGGAAGGTAAGTGTGATGTTAAGCAGGAGGAAAGAACATCATAGGTGATGGCAGATGAAGACCAAAATAGCTCAACCAGCCTATCCAGTAAGGTTCTGAGGGTGGTATCTGCTCTGGGTGGGTTACCTTACACCTTCTGTTTAGGGTTCTAATTTCTTTCCATGCATATTCCCTCATGCCTTTTGTTTCATGTAGAATTGTAACTGTTGCTCCATGCAGGTTACCCCATGCCTTCTGCTGCTTCATGCAGATTACCTCATTGTTTTCTTGGAAGCACAATGCAGTGTGGGGACCCAAACTGCAATCCCATGGCTGGAAGTATAAATCTGGACTGACTCCAACCTTTTCAAAATACTTTATATTTATTTTACAGCTTCAACCAAACAAACATTAGTAGACTGTTTAACTTCAGAACAGTATACTCTCAATACCCACAACTTCTTGCAGCTTCACTCAATACTCACAGCTTCATTACAGTTCAGAGTCTGGACAGCATTATTCTACAGGAGCTGCCTTCCTCCTGGAGACCTGGGTCTAGTTTGACTGGCCCACCTGGGTCCCAATTCTTATTCCTCCCCTGCTGGGCCCCACCCACGGAGCTCTCTTTCTCTTTAGGGGAATTAAGCAGGACCAGGCATCTATCCAGGGCCTGCACAGGTTTAAGCGGGAGAATAGGGGCATTGCGTCACATCCCCCCCTCCCCCCTTCAGTTTGGACCCATTGGTGTGAGTGTTTTCACTCCTCCTGGATCACAACCAGGAAAGTGCCTCACATCCCCATTCCCTCTTATCTGGCCTCCTGCCAGTTAGGCTTGGGGTCAGAGTCATAGGGTTATGCTCACCCCCACCTACCAGGGTTACCCTAGACCACATTATACACACCACCCACTGGGCAGTGTGCACCCCCCAGTCCATTTGACAAAGTCCCTCATGAGAGACTCTTGAGAAAATTAAAAAGTCATGGCATAGGAGGCAATATCCTATTATAGGGGGTCATTCATCATTTTCCGATAGGCCGTTTTCAAGCATGTTATGGCGTTATCTCATGCAATAAACAGTGCATCGCAAATAGCATATGCAAATAGGCCATTTGCATGCAAGTGTGCGGAGTTTGGGCAGGGTTAATGCAAAGTAGGGGTGCTAGCACTGCGTGTGATACCGTGTTACACATTATCATGGGTATGTTTCGTGGGAAATAGCTACACTTTTTTTTCTTGGTGTTACGGGCGTTATCGTGGTTCACACTTTGATCGCGGTGATTATCTCAAGCGATAAAAACTCTAATGACAACCAACATACTTATCAGGCCTTTCTGGCCCAATAAAAACATGTGTTTCTACCAGAGCAACCTTTCTAAATCCATATTGTTTGTGCAAGCGTACTTTTACAATCATACTTGATGCCTCATCAGGCTTGCCGCGGAAGACAACACGTGGAAGAAGAACCTGAAACAGCCAAGGCCAATTCCAACACCTCCGAGGGAAGTACCAGCAGTGCAGGCAGAGGCTCCAGGGCCACTGGGTCAGGGACTGGCCCAGTGCCAGCACGCAGGCAGCCACAGTGCAGGATGTACAGGGAGCTCATCTTTCCTCCATGCACATTCTTGATGGGCATGCCAGAGGACTTTGTGGTTAGCAGGTATTGCCTCAGCTCTCGGGCAATCCAGGAATTATATTAAGACTGTTGCATGCCCCGTCCGTGGTAGGCCCACGACTGGGCCTACTCACTCTTGCAGCGCTGCTCCCGGACCTGGACCATCCTCGCTCGCGGCTGTGGGCAGCCGCCTATGCCACCGAGCACCTACTGTCTCCTTGCCTGTCTCTGGCTCCTCCGTGGACCTCCCTGGTTCCCAGCAGGTCTCCTCGCATGTGCCGCGGGGAGACACCATCGCTCAGCCCCCTGTGGGCCCTGGCCTTAGGCGCACGCACCACACGCACCGCTCTGACCTTTAAAAGGGCCTCGGTGGGAATCTAGCCTGCGGCCCTGGATGCTGATTTCATCGGGCCCTGGTATATAAGCCAGGAATCTGCCATTAGTTCCTTGCCTTGGCAACAGGTCTCCACATTTTTCGTGTGCTCATTGCCCATCGTTCCTGGTTCCTGATCCTGTCTTCATTCCTGGTTCTTGATCCTGACTCCATTCCTGGTTCCTGTTCCTGACTTGTACCTTGGTCCCTTCCTTGCTTTGCTGGACTGATCTTTGGTTTTGACCCTTGCTACGTTGGACTTCGCTCTGGACTGATTCTCCACGTTGTTTGTGTGCTCGTTGCCCATCGTTCCTGGTTCCTGATCCTGTCTTCGTTCCTGCTTCCTGTTCCTGACTCATAGCTTGGTCCCTTCCTTGCTTTGCTGGACTGATCTTTGGCTTTGACCCTTGCTACGTTGGACCACACTCAGGACTGCTTCCCTGGCTTTGACCCTTGCTATGTTGGACCACGCCCTGGACTGATTCTCTGGCTTGACCCTTGCTACGTTGGACCACAATCAGGACTGCTTCTTTGGCTTTGACCCTTGCTATGTTGGACTATGCTCTCGACTGATTTTCTGGCTTTGGCCCTTGCTTCGTTGGACCATGCTCTGGACTGATTCTCTGGCTTTGACCCTTGCCTGTCCATCTCAGTACCTTGTCTTGCTCAACCCCCTGCCCTGACCTCAACTTGCCTTGACTTTGCCTCTGGTATCTACATGGACTTGGCCCTTGCTTTGGCCTCTATTACTCGGACACCCTCTGTCTCTGCTCTGTTCCTGCTAGCGCCTGGGTCTCTGGATCCCTGCCTTGTCCGGACCTATGCCGATCCCTTGATACCTCTGCTGGTTCCTGGCAACCTTTGCACCATCACTGCTGGGAGTCATCACACGGAGGCCCGCCTAAGACCAGGTGGCCCCGGCACCCAAGGGCTCACCTGCAGGGTACGAGGGCTGATATTGGTGAAGCTCCAGTTGGCCTCCGTCTCCTAATCAACTCCATCTTCTGACTCTGGGGACCTGTAGGGCTTGCCCTTCAGGTTGCATCAACCCCACTTCGGGCCAAGGGTCCACCACCAGCGCAACAAAGACATCCAAGTGGATATGGATCCGGTCACCAAAAGGTCACATGTCATCCCCAGCCTCACCAAACTCTTAGCTGCCCTGCATTTCACAGCAAGTGGCTCCTTCCAAACCACAGTAGGAGTCGTGGAGGAAATATCCCAAACCACTTTCTCACACTGTCTCAACCAGTTCATCGAAGCAGTCACTGACCGAATTAATCACTACATAAAATTTCCTAGCAACAGCAGGACTTGATGGACTTGAAGAGAGGATTTTATGCTTTCGCACACTTTCCCAATGATGTTGGTGCTATCAACTGCACTCACTTGGCCATCGTTTCACCCCATCTGAGGGAGGAGACATACCGCAACAGAAAGCTTTTCTACTCCCTCAACATGTCTCAAATGCGCATCCTGGACCCGAAATCTTTATACTTAGGCAATCAGACCTCTTTGACAATTTTAAGGCCAGCCTGTACGTGATGCTTGACACTTTTTTTTGTCAATTCCATGTATGCCTATGGGTATGTGGCTAATGGCTACCAAATGGGGGGTGACTAGTGGGAGGACACAAACGGTGGCATGTCAGCTGCCTTGTGCAGTCACATATGAAGGCCATTGCCCCATGCCATGCCTTTTTGTCCCTATGTTTCACAGGCTGACAAAATGAGTGAGGGAAAACAAAAGTTTGCTGAGTGAGGAACTACTATACACTTTGCAGGTTTACATTAGCAAAAAGGCCCCGTTCCTATCCTCCTCTTGGGCGTTCTTACAATGTCACTGGTGAATCTTAAACTTGACCTGTGCACACTGGTGGCACAGCACCATCACCTGTGGGCTATTATCGAGGCATCAGAAAGATTGTCACACATTGTTTCTGTACAGCTTGACACACCATTATCACGACAAGTGTCCTGAGCATGTTGGTGGCCTGCCATATTCCCTGTGTGTAGGCTAACTAATGGGTTTCTATGGAGGACAGACTGCAGAGCTGCCATGGACATTCACATGCACAGCATGAGGTATGGCTTTTGCTGCTAACACAGGTGTGTCACCTCTTATGTATCTCTTCAAGATTCGCAGTCAGCTACACACCAGTATTTATTTATTTAGTTATAACTTTTATATACCGACATTCTTGCATTAAATGCAAATCAAGCTATGTTGGACTATGCTCTGGACTGATTTTCTGGCTTTGACCCTTGCCTGTCCATCTCAGTACCTTGTCTTGCTAGATCTGTTGAAAACAAGGTTGGCATTTTGCAGGATTTAATTTTAGATAGGGATGCTGATTTTTTTGTGTGCATAATATAACATAATTTTGGTTGCATGATAAGGATGTATTTCCCTTGGCTCATCTGTACTCTTTGCATTTTTCAATGGCCCTCAGGTAGAGAGAAATGGAGGGAGTTTTTTTTTACCTGTAGAGATTGTTTTAATCTGATGAATTGTGATTTTTAAGGAGTACAGAATATGTGTTTGTTAAACACATGTTACTTTTATGCATGTAACTCCTTTGAAAATTCTATTAGTTTTTTTCCCAGTAATATGGAATTTTGGGATGTGATTGGATACTGATCTATCATTCTAGGTTCACATCTCTGCCTTGATGAAAGGTCTGATTGGGCAGATCTTATTGTGATAGACACCAATTTAGCTACTGTGATTCAGGCATTAATTCTCTCCTTCTTGGATTCTTGTAATGTCATATATATTGGACTGCTTCAGTCAGTTTTCAAAAGGCTTCAATTGACCCAAAATATAGCTGCCAAGATCTTGAGAGATTTGGGTTACAGATACCATGTTATCCCTTTGTTAGTTCAATTGCATTAGCTCCCTAAAATTTCTGTACTCCCTAAAAATCACAATTTTGGGTCAGGTTTAAGGTATTGATGCTAATCCATAAAGCATTAAATAGTTGTGGCCTGGAGTATTTGCACGCATTGTTGACTGCTTATATGACGGTTTGTCAACTATGGTCTTCCCAAGATAAATTATTCCATTTCTGGTAGAATGTCACCTTCAGCAGGACTATCTGTAAATAGCAGTTAAAACATGGCTATTTTAGACAGCTGTTCAGTTAGTGTGAGGTATTGTTTCAGCCAGCTTTCTCTGAATAGTATAGCTGTAGGGAGTGTGGATTAGTGATTCTGTGAGTTTTATTATATTAGTGTGTTTTATTATGTTATCATTTATGGGGTAGTTTAGGGGATTATGGTTAGTTTTATTATGATCAGTTTGTTATCTTGTTTATATCATGATTGATTAGTACTGTCAATGTGCATTTATTATTGTATATCGCTACAAGTTTCTTATAGCATGAGTAATAAATATTTACAAATAAATAAAATGGAGTCTATCATTATGCACCTGTATCGATCCACGGTGTGAACATTCCTTGAGTATTGCATGCAATTCTGGTTATCCCCATCTCAAAAAAAAGACATAGCAGAACTAAAAAAGGTACAGAGGAGGGCAAAAATCCCCTCATAAAATGGGATGGCTCCCTTATGAAGAAAGGCTAAACAGACTAGGGTTCCAGCCTGGAAAAGAAAAGACAGAGGGAATATAATAGAAGTGTATGAAATCATGAGTGAGGTGGAACCAGTAAATAAAGGATGGTTATATACTGCTTCAAATAACAGCCAGCAGATTTAAAAGAAATTATAGAAAGTGTTTTTTAACTCAGTGCACAATCAAGCTGTGCAATTGGTTGCCAAAGTAGGTGGTCAAGGCGAGTATTAATGGTGTTTAAAAACGTTTTGGACACATTCCTGAAGAAAAAGTCCATAAACAATTATTAAGCCAGGCAGACTTGGGAAAGCCATAGCTTATAGGGATGTGCATTCATGTAAAAATGAATGTTATTTTTGCAATGAAAAACAATTTCTGGTTTGTTCCAAATGTGTTACGCTCGCCGGCCGCGGGAAACCACGGTCGACCTCACTCACCCGACGCCACCCCAGGGCGGTTGGGCCAGCCCTGGGCCTCCTGATTGCGGCAGGGAATTGCCGCCACCACTGCTGCTCTTCTTCCAGCTCACAGCCGCCAGCCTGACGCCGCTGACTCCGCGGCCTCGAGCTGTCGGCCGGACACTGCTGATTCCCCCTCCTTCACGGCTGGAACGCCGCTGACACTGCCCACTCCCTCCTGTGACCAGCACCCTCCTAGGCACGTGCATGTGCCTCTCTCCTTCATTTAAAGGGCCCGCGGCGGGAAAATGGCCAAGGCCCTCCCAGATTATATCATCGCTGGAGGACTCTATATAAGGCTGGACCCTGCTTCCAGCCTTTGCCCTGGCAACAGATGTCCACGCTGCTTGCATTCTGCATTGCTGTCCTGCGTTCCTGAGTTCCTTGGATTGGCTTTGGCTTTGACTTCGGACTGGATACTGACCACGAACTCGCCGCCTGCCTCGACCCCTTGCCTGGACATTGATCACAAGCTTCGCCGCCTGCCAAGACCCTCGCCTAGATACTGACTATGAACTATGCTGCCAGCCACGACCTTCGCCTGGATACTGATTACAAGCTATGGCTTCTTGTCCCTCTTCTGGACGTTCATCTCTGCAGAGGCCTTACATAAATCCAGCCGGCCCTGCACCCGAGGGCTCAACCTAAGGGGAACGTGGGCTGGTAGTGGTGAAGCTCCAGCAGGGTCTCTGCTCCTCTGCCTTGCCTACCATCAGTGGGGGGGGGGGGTCTGTGGGACTCCTCCCCATAGGCAGCGCCTACTCCCCCCTGGTCCAAGGGTCCACCAACATAGCAAAATGTAACAAACCAAAAATAAACTTACCTACAAAATCCAAAAATGTTCAAATATTCAAATTATTTGAAAGAAAAAAACAAAAAGTCCCCCTTAGGACCCTACCCTGTCTCTGCCTCAGATCCTGGGGTTCCCCCAACCCTTGACCAATAAGCCGAATGCTCCAGCATTCCAAACTGCCACACCCAAAAAGCCGTGGTTGGGGCATAAATACTGATGCATTTCCTCAGTTGAGATTTACTAAGAAAGGTAGTGTGGCCATAATAAAAGCTGCAAACCTCATATTTGATCAAGTGCAAAAATACATAGAGTTTAGGAAAAAAATTACATAGAAATGAGGATAGGGATGTGCAGGAGGGATGGATTCGTCCCATTCGGTATTCGTATTCGTCGGGACCCAAATCCATTGCATCCATTTTCGGGGGACCCCGATTCGTTCATTAGTTACATATGTATTCGTTTCCCAAACCCCCCCCCCCATCCCAACCCTTTAAATTTAATTTACTTCAACCCCCCACCCTCCTGACCCCCCCAAGACTTGCCAAAAGTCCCTGGTGGTCCAGCGGGAGTCCTGGAGCGATCTCCTGCAATCGGGCCGTCGGCTGCCGGTATTCAAAATGGCGCCGATAGCCTTTGCCCTTACTATGTCACAGGGGCTATCGGTGCCATTGGTCGGCCCCTGTCACATGGTAGGAGCAATGAACGGCTGGCGCCATCTTGTGCTCCTACCATGTGACAGGGGCCGACCAATGGCACCGATAGCCCCTGTGACATAGTAAGGGCAAAGGCTATCGGCGCCATTTTGAATACCAGCAGCCGACGGCCCGATTGCAGGAGATCGCTCCAGGACTCCCGCTGGACCACCAGGGACTTTTGACAAGTCTTGGGGACTTTTTTTTTTGGACAGCCTGTAATGCTTTTTCCCTACCCCACGTCCCTTGCATTTCAATTCTTTGGATATTGTTTCTGACATAAAGCACTAGTCCTCCCCCTTTTCTATCCTCCCTGTCCTTCCTTAATATGTTATAGCCTGGGATGGTCTTATGACTCTGTGAGCCATGTATCTGTAACAGCAATAGGGATGTGAATCGGTATCGGACTCATTTCCGGTATCGAGTTCGGGTAAAAACCGCAGGAAATCTTTGTTCCCGCGATTCTTACCCATTTTAATCGCTGTGTCGTGCTGAAAAAAAAAACCACCCAACCCTTTAAATTTAATTCTTTCGCATCCCCTACCCTCCCCCCCCAAATTTTTAAAGTACCTGGTGGTCCATCGGGGGTCCCGGGAGCGATCTCCCGCTCTCAGGCCGTCGGCTGCCACTAATCAAAATGGCACCGATGGCCCTTTGCCCTTAGCATGTGACAGAGTATCCGTGCCATTGGCCAGCCCCTGTCACATGGTAGGAGCACTGGATGGGGTTTATTTTTAAGTGCCCTTTCTTCCTATCAGGTTCGGGGGCCCCCCAAATTCTGATGGGTTTGAAAATATCTTCCGATATTTTCAATCGTCAGAAAAACGATTCACATCCCTAAACAGCAATGATGTCCAAGTCCACTTCCTCCTTTAGAGCCTGCAGGTCTGGGATTTTATTGCCCAGACTACGAGCATTTGTGCTTACAGCTTTTCAGTGTCTTTCCTTCAGCTTACAGCTCTTTTTGGACTTCTTTTCTGCCTTATTCAGCTGATGTTTGTTAATTTTTCACCCATTCTTGGAAATGTTGGGGGTGACATTCCAATTTCCTTCTGCCACCCCCATCCTCTAGTTTAAATGCCTTATGGCATATGATTTGAATTTTTCATTTAGGATCCTTTTTCCTGCCACAGACAGATGCAAGCCATCTTTGACATAGAACCATACTCGGCCCCAGCCCCAAATATATCCAGACTTTTTTCTTTACACTAGGTTTTGAGCTATGCATTGAAGTTAACTTTATGGCTTAGCCTCTCCTTCCCCTTTCCATGAACAGGTAACATTTCTGAAAAGGCAATAGTCTTTACTAGGTGCCTAATTTTTTTCCCCAGAGTCTCTGTACCACTTGGATGTTGTTTCTAGCTAGGGCATTGGTTCCCCGATGGATGAAAATGTCAACTTCAGAGTCCTTATTTTCTTCTTTGATTGGATTGACTATATGATTAGCATTTCTACCAGCTGATGATCCCAGAAGGCTTTTAACTATAATGTTCCCCTAGGAAAGAATTCCCAAATTAATGCCTTAGATGACTGAGTCACCTAGCAAAAAAAGATTTTTCTTATGGTTTTTGTTTGCATTATGGAAATTCTATATGCATTGGCTTTCTTCTTTCCTTTCAGATAGCAGTTCAGTATCCGTTGCTAGTGCTTCTTCGTTTTCCAACACAGAGAAGGCATTTTGTACTTGTATCATTTGAGAGAGTAGGTATCTCTGCATCACAGGTCTTATTCTACCAGAGTCCACTGTAATCCATTTATTCTTGGGTTTCTGGATACTTTGTCCAAGTAGGAGAGGACATCTGGGCTGTACAATTGTGTGGAATGAGTTTCTTGGGTAACAGCTCTTATCCTATCTGAGCCCACTATAAACCACTTATTTCTGGGTTTCTGAATTTTCTGCAGTAGTGGGAAAAAGATTCCTGAAAGCTATAAAGTGGGTGAGGATTCCTTCATGGTTGCTAATGATCCAAAGACAACGATAATGATCCAAAGGCAACGACAAACCTTTTCCGTCAGAAAAAAATCAGCAGAACCAGGGGTCACGATTTGAAGCTCCAGGGAGGAAGACTCAGAACCAATGTCAGGAAGTATTTCTTCATGGAGAGGGTGGTGGATGCCTGGAATGCCCTTCCAGAAGAAGTGGTGAAGACCAGAACTGTGAAGGACTTCAAAGGGGCGTGGGATAAACACTGTGGATCCATAAAGTCTAGAGGTCATGAATGAAGAGTGGGTGGCTCGCAGGAATGATGGCTACTACCTGGAGATAATACCCATATTCAATAAACATACACACGGTTAATGTGACTCCATCATTGCTCTAAGACTCCAACATTGCTCTAAGCTTCAATGGCAAGAGGAAATGTGGAAAAAAGGATTTGCATTCACAGAAAAACGGGGAGTAGCTTGCTTGTTACGGCGGTTACTACCCCAAACCAAATAAGCCTGATACTTCACTTTCAATGCATATCCAGCATAATTCTCTGCTTCAACGGCAGGGGAGAAAGACTGATACTTCACGCATATCCAGAATAGCTCTCTGCTTCAACGGCAGGGGAGAAAGTCTGATACTTCACTTTCAATGCACATCCAGCATAACTCTCTGCTTCAATGGCAGGGGGAATGAAGAAAAGTGGATCTATATATAGAACAACCAACAAGGACTGAATTACATAGTCTGGGTAAACAAATAAGCATGGGTATAGCTTGCTTATTGCGGCAGTTACTACCCCTAACTAATTAAGCTAGATATTTCACTTAGATGCAGTTCCAACACTGTTCTCTACATTAATGGTGGGGGTGGAAGGGAAATAGAACCAAAAGGTTACTAAGAGCCAAGAGTAACAGATAAGTATGAGAAAAAAAAAGTGTGAAACTTGCTGGGCAGACTGGATGGGCCGTTTGGTCTTCTGCCATCATTTCTATGTTTCTATGTTATTATAGCCAATTCAGCTTTAAGGTGACCCAAGTCCTTTTTCATGGAAGAGAGTTGTGAACAAATGAGACAAGCCCTAAGCTTCCAGATGGTTTGCAGCAAGATAAAGACTCCACAGTTGTTACATTGAATAATAGTCATTTTTTAAATATGATTTGATAGGGAATTTCTATAATCTGATTAAAAATTACCAAATTATCTTGTTACCAATTATGTATCCCAGCCAGACTGTATTAGAAAAGAAAGCTCTGGGGAGGGTGGGAGGGGATTAAACAGTTGATATTATTAGCTGCTATAATTTGAGTTTACATGGACTTATAGGGATCTTGTCAGATCCTCTGTATACTTAAGTGAGGGGTTTTGTTTTTTTTAAATCCTCTCTTTTTGCACTGCTAACAATCAATATCTAATAATCCACACTTTCTGTCCTTCATTGCTTCAATCTGAGCAATCCCCTCAAAGGCACACAAACAATTCAAATACACAAAACTTTTTTTTTTTTCGAGACCTCCTATACGACTTAGTGGTCGTTTATCTTGACGACATTCTTGTTTTGTCCCATGACATTCAGAGTCACTGACAACAGGTATGAACAGTATTACAATGTCTGTGAACCCACCAACTTTACGCCAAATTGGAAAAATGTGCATTCGAGCAAGAGAGTCTGCCCTTCCTGGGCTACATTGTGTCTTTACGCACTTCAAAAAATACCGGTAAACCTGTCTCCTCACTTAGGAAAAAACTACATTAAAGACAATGTCACTCACTCATTGTCACAGTAATTATCTAATAATCTTTTTATTTTCCATTAATTCATTTCATTTGTAAACTATATAAACTGTATAAATATACCTTCAATCTACATCATTACATTTTTTAAAAAACAATTACCCTCCATTCACTCATCAAAACTCATACCAATCACACAACCCCCCCCCCCCCCCCCCCCCCCCCACAGTATAATCTTAGACAATTCTTAAAGAGACACTTTTGAGCAACTAGAACAAAATCCTTGATTGGACGATCATCTAATCGATTGTTTCAATATATCCTCTTGCTTGACTCTAAAACTGCATCACCATGTCACTTTAATCCGGTCCGGTTATATTCATTACATAGAAGTTGTAACACTATCACAAAACACAGTCATTCAAGCAATGGAAACACCCATATCTCCGTTATTGTAAACTTCTCAAATGTGTCCTGTAAACTCTTGACTAATGCTGAACACCGCCGTTAGGTTCTTTAGCTTCTCTCGCTAACACAATATCCATAGAAAGTACAATTTTCTTTAATCAAAAATGCCCTACAAATGAAATGAAATTAATTAATTAATGGAAAATAAAAAGATTAGATAATTACTGTGTCAATGAGTGAGCGAAAATTAGAGACCTTGTTTTTAATGTAGTTTTTGCCTACATTGTGTCTTGCCAAGGCTGCCACATGGACCCCGAAAAGGTACGCAGCATCCAGGATTGGGTCCAACCATCTACCCTCCAGGTCCTCCAAAGATTCTTAGGATTTGCAAACTTTTATCTCTACTTTATTCACCATTTGTCCCAACTAGTGGCTCCTCTAACTGCACTTACCCAGAAGGGATCTGACGCCAGGAACTAGCCGCCCGAGGCATGCTTAGCTTTCGCCAGACTTAAGCAAGCCTTCTTGCAAGGACCATACCTCCAGTACTTTGATCCAGAACGCCCATTCATTATTGAAGTAGATGCTTCCTCCCTTGGAGTGGGAGCAGTGCTAAGCCAAATGGCAGTCTCCGGGATCCTACAACCTTATTCAATTTTTTCATGCAAAGTCACGTCTGCGGAGCGTAATTATGGCATAGGGGATAAGGAGCTTCTTGCCATCAAACTAGCCTTGGAGGAGTGGTGGCACTGGTTGGAAGGAGCACACCACTGAATCACGATCTTCACAGATCATAAAAACCTTGACTACCTGCATCAGGCACAACGGCTTAGGAGGCACATCCTCGTCAGGCCCGATGGTCACTTTTGTTTGCCCGTTTCGATTTTGAATTATGCTACCACCCAGCCAAAAAGAATGCCAGGGCAGATGCCCTCTCTCACTCTTTTCAAGCTGATGAGACCCCGGACTCACCAGCATACATCATAGATCCAGTCCGGATCCTCCTAGCCTCAACTGTACCCATACCCTCCGGGAAAACTGTGATCCCCACTCTGCATAGTTAAAAAGTCTTGGGCCCACGATTCTCTCGTGGCAGGACATCCGGGCCAACACCGCACCTTGGATCTACTCAAACGATCTACTCCATGATACGCGATATTAAATCCTATGTAGAATCCTGTCCCACCTATGCCCAAAACAAGCCGCCCATAGGACGACCATGAGGACTTCTGCAACCTTTGACTGCTCCCAAACAGCCTTGGACGCATTTATCTACTGATTTTATTGTGGATCTCCCTATGTCCCATGGCTGTACCGTCATTTGGGTAGTTATGGATCTATTTTCTAAAATGGCTCATTTTGTGGCCCTCCCGGGTCTCCCATTTGCACCAGAACTGGCACATCTGTTTACCTCCCATGTTTTCCGTCTACACGGCCTTCCTCGTCATATCATCTCTGATCGAGGTGTACAATTTACAGCCAAATATTGGCAGTCCCTTTGCCGTAAATTCAGTATCCATCTGGGTCTCACCAGTGCCTATCATCTCCAGGCCAACAGGCAAGTGGAGAGACTCATTCGTACTCTTAAAACCTTTTTAAAGTCATTTACTAATACTCATCAGGACAATTGGGCTGACTTTCCCTGGGCGGAATTCTCCCATAATTCTCACATCAGTTCCTCCACTGGCACCTCTCCCTTCCAGGTAGTATATGGGAGACAACCCTTAGCCCCCCTCCTCTTACCACTCTCTGTATCCTCCCCTGCCGCTCAGTTGACAGCGGCCAATCTGCACAATCTCTGGCAACAGACTGAATAACTGATCTGTAAAGCCGGCCTATGGGCCAAGAAGGCAGCTGACCGCCATAGACGACCGGCACCTCAATTTCACCCCAGGGAAAAGGTCTGGTTGAGTATTCACAACATCCACCTTAGGGTCCCAACCATGAAGTTCGTTATATTGGCCCTTTTTCTGTTGAGCAGCGCATAGGGCCAGTCTCCTACCAGCTGCAACTACCATCCTCTCTCCAGATTCTTGACGTCTTTCACAGCTCCTTGCTGAAACCTCTCATTCTTTCCTAGCCTTCTCGCAAATCACCGGAAACCTCCAAGATTTCGACAGAGGATGTTCAGATTTTTGAAGTTCAAGAGATTCTGGACATCCGTCATCACCGGAACTGCTGGGAGTATCTCATATCGTGGTGGGGCTTTGGTCCCGAAGAAAATACATGGGAACCTGCCTCCAACATACTAGATAAGAACCTCCTGTGTCAGTTTCACATTGCTCACCTCTGGAAACCCAAACCTCCTGGGAGGGGGCCAAAAAGGGGGGGTACTGTTGCGCGGCCTGGCCACGTGACTGGCCCTACTCACCGGCGCGTCCAGCTCTGCAATTGCGATTCCTCGTCAGGGCACCTGGGACGCTTCCTCTGACGTCGAGAGACACAGGCGCAGGTGGACCTCCAGGCGCTCGCCCCGCCTCTTAAAGGGAGCCCGGGACCAGGAAGTGTCCCAGCCCTGGGAAGTGACATCTGAGGCAGCCGCCTTCTTAAGCCTGAGCCCTGCCTGCCTGCCTTGCCTTGCCTTGCAACAGGTTTTCAGTGACAGTAGCTGCCTTGGTGCCTTTCTGTTCCTGTTGTGTCTGACCCGAATTGCTTTGACCTTGCCTGTCTGCCGTCTGATACTGACTCGGACTGCCTTTGGACCTCGATTGCCTGCAGCCTGCCTCCGACCATGGATCGTGCTTGGACCCCATCCTATCAGGTGAGGGTCTTTCTGGTTTCCGCACCTTTGATTCCTCCTACCGACGGTGAGGACCTGCAGCTAACCTCGCTGGTAATTCTACCTCACCTCGGCCTATGGTCCACACTCCGACTGGCAACTGCCAACAATGAAGAAGCAATGTGATATGGTGATAGCTAAAGCCAGAAGAATGCTGGGCTGCATAGAGAGAGGAATAACCAGTAAGAAAAAAGAGGTGATGATGCTCTTGTACATAAGAACATATCATACTGGGTCAGACCAAGAACCTCCTGTGTCAGTTTCACATTGCTCACCTCTGGAAACCCAAACCTCCTGGGAGGGGGCCAAAAAGGGGGGGTACTGTTGCGCGGCCTGGCCACGTGACTGGCCCTACTCACCGGCGCGTCCAGCTCTGCAATTGCGATTCCTCGTCAAGCCCAGCATCCTGTTTCCAACAGTGGCCAATCCAGGCCATAAGAACCTGGCAAGTACCCAAAAACTAAGTCTATTCCATGTAACCATTGCTAATGGCAGTGGCTATTCTCTAAGTGAACTTAATAGCAGGTAATGGACTTCTCCTCCAAGAACTTATCCAATCCTTTTTAAACACAGCTCAATTAACTGCACTAACCACATCCTCTGGCACCAAATTCCAGAGTTTAATTGTGCATTCAGTGAAAAAGAGTTTTCTCCGATTAGTTTTAAATGTGCCGCATGCTAACTTCATGGAGTGCCCCCTAGTCTTTCTACTATCCGAAAGAGTAAATAATTGATTCACATTAACCCGTTCTAGACCTCTCATGATTTTAAACACCTCTATCATATCCCGCCTCAGTCGTCTCGTCTCCAAGCTGAAAAGTCCTAACCTCCTTAGTCTTTCCTAATAGGGGAGCTGTTCCATTCCTTTTATCATTTTGGTCGCCCTTCTCTGTACCTTCTCCATCGCAACTATATCTTTTTTGAGATGCGGCGACCAGAATTGTACACAGTATTCAAGGTGCGGTCTCACCATGGAGCGATACAGAGGCATTATGACATTTTCCGTTTTATTCACCATTCCCTTTCTAATAATTCCCAACATTCTGTTTGCTTTTTTGACTGCTGCAGCACACTGTACTGATGATTTCAATGTGTTATTCACTATCATGCCTAGATCTCTTTCTTGGGTGGTAGCTCCTAATATGGAACCTAACACTGTGTAACTATAGCATGGGTTATTTTTCCCTATATACATCAACTTGCATTTATCCACATTAAATTTCATCTGCCATTTGGATGCCCAATTTTCCAGTCTCAGAAGGTCTTCCTGAAATTTATCACAATCTGCTTGTGATTTAACTACTCTGAACAATTTTGTATCATCTGCAAATTTGATTACCACACTTGTCGTATTTCTTTCCAGATCATTTATAAATATTTTGAAAAGTACGGGTCCCAATGCAGATCCCTGAGGCATTCCACTGCCCACTCTCTTCCACTGAGAAAATTGTCCATTTAATCCTACTCTCTCTTTCCTGTTTGTAATCCGTGAAAGGACATCACCACCTATCCCATGACTTTTTACTTTTCCTAGAAGCCTCTCATGATGAACTTTGTCAAACACCTTCTGTAAATCCAAATATATTTCATCTACCAGTTCACCTTTATCTACATGTTTATTAACTCCTTCAAAAAAGTGAAGCAGATTTGTGAGGCAAGACTTGCCTTGGGTAAAGCCATGCTGACTTTGTTCCATTAAACCATGTCTTTCTATATGTTCTGTGATTTTGATATTTAGAACACGTTCCACTATTTTTCCTGGCACTAAAGTCAGGCTAACTGGTCTGTAGTTTCCCGGATCACCCCTGGAGCCCTTTTTAAATATTGGGGATACATTAGCCACCCTCGAGTCTTCAGGTACAATGGATGATTTTAATGATAGGTTACAAATTTTTGCTAATAGGTCTGAAATTTCATATTTGAGTTCCTTCAGAACCCTGGGGTGTATACCATCCGGTCCAGGTGATTTACTACTCTTCAGTTTGTCAATCAGGCCTACCACATCTTCTAGGTTCCCCGTGATTCGCTTCAGTCCATCTGAATCATTACCCATGAAATCCTTCTCTGATACGGGTATCTCCCCAACATCCTCTTCAGTAAACACTGAAGCAAAAAAATCATTTAATCTTTCCGCAATGGCCTTAACTTCTCGAATTGCCCCTTTAACCCTCGATCATCTAATGGTCCAACTGACTCCCTCACAGGCTTTTTGCTTTGGATATATTTTAAAAAGCTTTTACTGTGAGTTTTTGACTCTGCGGCTAACTTCTTTTCAAATTCTGTCTTAGCGTGTCTTATCAATATCTTACATTTAACTTGCCAACACTTATGCATTATCCTATTTTCTTCTGTTGGATCCTCCTTCAAATTTTTGAATGAAGATCTTTTGTCACCTCCCCTTTTAACCATGCCGGTGATTGTTTTGCCTTCTTTCCACCTTTCTTAATGTGTGGCATATATCTGGACTGTGCTTCTAGGATGTGCTTCTAGGCTGACCATGCCTCTTGCACACTTTTTACCTTTGTAGCTGCTCCTTTCAATTTTTTTCTAACTATTTTTCTCAATTTATCAAAGTTTCCCTTTTGAAAGTTTAGCACGAGAGCCGTGAATTTGCTTACTGTCCTCCTTCCAGTCATTAATTCAAATTTGATCATATTATGATCACTATTGCAAAGCGGCCCCACCACCATTACCTCTCTCACCAAATCCTGTGCTCCACTGAGAATTAGATCTAAAATTGCTCCCTCTCTTGTCTGTTCCTGAACCAATTGCTCCATAAAGCTGTCATTTATTCCATTCAGGAACTTTATCTCTCTAGCATGTTCCGATAATCTGTATGGTGCCGCAGATACTAAGATACAGGTACAAACTTAGATTGTAAGCCCTCTGGGGATAGGGAAATATCTCCAGTACCTGAATGTAATCCGCTTTGAAGTGCTGAAAAACGTTTGAAAAGCGGATTATAAAACTAAATAAAAAATAAAAATAAAATAAGATAACATAAGCTTGCTAGGCAGAGTGAATGGACCATTTTGGTTCTTTTCTACCATGATTTCTATGTTACTATATTACTATGTAATATTTTCAGGATCCTAGATAGCACTACTACTTTAGGTTATGAATGCATCCTATGATTACCCATTATGAAAACCTTAATTCTCGGATGATTGCCTTGGATATTGAATAAAAGTTATGAGAGAAAACATTCAGATATGTAAACTTGAAGGCAACGTCATGGAGACAATATGGGTAAGATTTTAAAACATATGCGCGGGCGTAGATTTGTTTGCGCAACCCGGTGCAAACAAATCTATGCCCGATTTTATAAAATGTGCGCGCTCCCACGCACATGTTATAAAATCCAGGGTCGGCATGTTCAAGGGGGTGCACACGTGCACCTTGCGCTCGCCGAGCCTTTCCCCATTTTTTCCCCATGGCTTTCCCCATTTTTTCTGGCCCCCCCCCCCACCTTCCCCTCCCTTCCTCTATCTAACCCACCCCCCATCCCTAACTAAATCCCCCCCCCCCCACCTTTGCTGCAAAAGTTATGCCTGCCTGAGGCAGGCGTAACTTGCGAACGCCGGCCGGCTGCCAGCGCGCCATGCCCTGGCACAGGCCGCTGTGCCGGAGCACTCGACCCTGCCCCTAGACCACCCACGAACCGCCGCCACGCCCCCAGACCACCCCTTTTTGCAAGCCCCGGGACATACGCGCGTCCCGGGGCTTGCGCACGCCGCCGAGCCTATGCAAAATAGGCTCGGTGTGCGCAGGGGCAGATTTTCTCAGGTTTCACGTGTAGCCTTTGGAAATCTGCCCCAATATATTTCCCAGCTGGGAACACTGTTGTGCTCAAGCTGACAATATATTTTAATTTTTAAAGTGGTAAAACACTGCAGTCTATTAAAATGTATCTTTATTAATACGTAACGTGATTACAACATAGAACAGGGGTCAGGAACCTTTTTGGCTGAGAGAGCCATAAACGCCACATATTTTAAAATGTAATTCCATGAGAGCCATACAATATGTTTAAAACTAAATACAAGTAAATGTGTGCATTTTATGTAAGATCACACTTTTAAAGTACAATAAGTCTCTGAAAATATTACACCAGGCCTTAAGACACCAATACATCTCCTATTAGGAAAACGGACCAAGTCAGGCTGCCATAGAGTCCTACACAGAAACTACACGCCAGCAGAAAACCTCACCTGAATCACGTGCTGTCCCTCACCTAACATAGAATAAAGAGACCAAAACGCATAACAAGAAGCATGCAGACAAAAACTGAATTGGAAACTGCAACAAGCCAGAGTCTCTGTATGCAGTGTAACAAAGGAAAAAAGAAACATCACCCATCCTTATAAAACAAATCAAGAAATATAAAATCATCAGCAGTAAAACTGTACTAACAAAAAGAACATATTTCGAAACAGCTGATGAGTGGAATATCCAATAATTAAAAACTCATATAAAACATTTCCAGATACCAACAAAATATTTCAAAATAGCAGACACAAAGATCCAGTAATGAAAAATAATAAGGATACAAAAATTTTTTTGCTCTGCATACCTGGGAACGTTTGATATCCAGGTGTCCTGAGATTGTTCTGAATTAGCAGGAGGCGGGGTGGTTTGCTTGGAACTTTCTCCTCTCTCAGTCACATACCAGCGCTCTCTCTCACACTGGCTCTCAATGACACACCTATACACACATGCTCTCAGTACTCACATATACCCATGTTTTTTCTCTCTCACTTATATAGGCTCTTAATTACACATTTACACACATGCTGTCTATCTTTTCACGCTTACACACACACAGGCTTTCAATCACATAAATACATGCTGTCTTTTTCTCTCACACACAGACTCTCATTCACATGCTTACAAACATGTCCTCTCTTTCTCTCATTTACACACAGGCTCTCAATCACATACTCACATGCTCCCTCACCTAAATCAGCTCTCAATCACACACAGACACACATGATCTCTCTCTTACTTATACACACAGGCTCTTAATCATACATACACATGATCTCTCTCACACACAAAGGATCTCAATCATACACACATACTCTTTCACCCAAACAGGTTTTCAATCACAAACTTACACATACAGGTTCCCAATGGTAAACTTACATTCATGCTCTCTCTCTCACAGGCAGGATCTCAATCACAGACATACTCTCTTTCACATATACAGGCTCTCAATCATTCACATACATGCAATCTCTCACTCACACACACAGGATCTCAAACACACATGCTTGCTCGCTCATTCACTCTCTCTCCCCCCCCCCCCCCCCCCCCGGGAACTCGCGGCAGCAGCAGCCACCTCCCAACGCTAACCTCCTTCATTTTCAGCCCTCGCGGAGGCGAAGGCGGAGTCCCATCGGCCGCGGTTGAAGATTTTCATTTTCCTCCGAGCCGCGCTGCAGTCTTCTTCCCGCGCAGGCACCCGATGCTCTCCACTTCCTCTTCCGGGCCGCGGGAAGAAGAGAGCACGCCGGTGCTCTCTTCTTCCCGCGGCCCGGAAGAGGAAGTGGAGAGCATCGGGTGCCTGCGCGGGAAGACCCGCGCAGGCACCCGATGACTCCAGCGCTGGCACCCGGCTGACACCCGATGACTCCCGCGCAGGCACCCGGATGACTCCAGTCGGCGTGCTCTCTTCTCCTCCCCCCCGCGGCCCGGAAGAGGAAGTGGTGAGCATCGGGTGCCTGCGCGGAAGAAGAGACCACGCTAGTGTGGTCTCTTCTTCCCGCGCAGGCACCCGATGCTCTCCACTTCCTCTTCCGGGCCGCGGGGGGGGGGGGGGGGAGAAGAGAGCACGCCGGTGCCGCTGACTCCAGCTGTCCTGCCGCGTTCCGCCCGGGCTGACAGCATTTTAAGCCCGGGCGACGGAGGACCGGGGAGCAGCTGGGTCAGCGGGGAACCGCAAAGTATGGCGACACGTGTCTGCGAGCCAGATGCAGCCCTCAAAAGAGCCATATCTGGCTCGCGAGCCATGGGTTCCCGACCCCTGACATAGAAGATGCTCTAAAGTTTGTTCTGCAATTTTTAGTCTTAATTAAGTGAAGAATGGCACTTGAGGCAATAGTGTTATATACATGGTGTCTTTGTGAGTCAGGAAGTATCAAAAGAAACTTAATGTGTTCATACAGGAGGAAAATCGAAGAGTCTTGTAGCTCCTATGTTAAAAGGTCTTGCAGAAAGAAAGCAATTAAGATAATTGGCTAACAGCATCTGCATATAATCAGCAGCTGTGTAGAAAAAAGATTAAGGAATTATATATGTTCTAAAAATTGAACAAAAGTGAATATAGAACATAAGTTTAATTTTCTTGAATGCAGAGATCATATATTTTACGCTTTTCAGATGTTTATTTGCATTGAAATGGCGAGGATCCTACAAAATTGTCCATGTTGATGCCCAGAGGTAGGGTCAAGGAATGGTCATAAGCATAATAGCTGCTGGATTATATACTGAACTGTTTTATCAGTGGAGATAGTGGATGACTTCCAGTTTAGATGGGTTGGGTTGCCACCATTTTTACTTACTTCTCCCCCTTTACCCTCTCATGGAGGATGTATCTGTCTCATTGAAAAGTATATGAAACTAAATGAAAAGCTTACTAAAATACGATAAAGCCATTTTCCATTCTCAAATTCTTTTGTTCGGATTAAGGATTTAGACCCATCATCGTGTGCGATAACACCCTAATGCATGTGATAACAGCCCATCACGTTTTAAAGAATGACCACCTTAGCTTGCAAAATTTTTCATTTGCAAATTTGGCTGTGCTTGCTAGGTATAATAGGTAAAGAAATGCATAATTATGCAAAGTGGCTCTTTATTTTTGTATAGCTAAGTAAATGTGAATAAACAACATGTACATACACATTTTCATGCAAAATAATTACCCCTCGGGGGATTTTTTTTCACTAAAATCCAAAATTTTGTATGAACTAAGAAAAGAAATACAATGCAAAGCAGATTTGCAAATGGGCTGTTAACATAAGGAAACTTTCAAGTGTTAAGGGCCCTTTTCCATGATTTGCTGTGCAGGCTAGTACACTGGCTTCTATGATTGAAAATCTAACTTAAGATCCTAAATTTAGGCCCGCTACTTATTTTCCTACATTTATGATGAATCCTGGGGTACGTAGGTGTCTACCACTGGAAATCAACGCCGCATGCCTAACTTCCCCACCCTGGCACTGCTCCTAACTGTCTACTCTTTAGGTGCCTAAATTTAGGTGTACAGCTGGGGGAATTATTATTTGTACAGATGTAAATGCCTCGTGCCTTAAGCAATGTGTCTATATATCTTGAATATCTACCCCATAGTGCCCTAGGTTCTCTTTTATTCTGTGCCTGTGACAAAAAATACCTTTTAAAAAAAATCAGGGCCAATATCACACAACTTCGTACAGAAATGCCGTGCTGTTTAGCAGGGTCTAATACTGAAATGGTTTTGCTTTGTGCCATGTGTTTCTCTTTCTATCCAGATGTTGACGAGTGTGAAACAGTCAATGGAGGCTGCCAGCAAACCTGTGTTAACACTCAGGCTCTTTCCACTGTGAATGTAAGGTGGGCTACAGACTCCACGCTGATGGGTGCAACTGTATAAGTGAGTAAAGATAAAAATTGCTTCAAAGACTTTACCAGTCCCAAAGAGCCATTATGGCAGAAACAGAGTACATCCTCCATTAGTGCAGCTGAGGTTTGTTAGTCTGGTGATTACATTAACATCCTTTGTCCAAAGCACTTTATAGATATAGAACCAAATAATTTGGTAGCATTGCTGGAAACTCAAGGAAGCATTGTATATTTTTTGGAAGCGTAGTGATATGATTTTTAAGGTACATGTATATTATTTAATAATCATTTATGCAACACTTTATCTAAAAATACATTGCTAATCTTGCAAATGACGTTTTGGCTCTCTAAAGTAATTAGAAGGGGAAAAAAAACAAAAGGAAATTTCTCTTAATTTAGCACAAGACCCTTCGTAACAAGAAAAAAGTTTCATACGTTTTTAAAATACCTCAAAGCATTTGCTTCATTAATACTTCTCCGATGAGTTGGAACAATAAGTAAGGGGCAATTGTTCAGGCAGCCCACGTAGCGCCAAAGTATGCGAGTGGTTTCAGCACGCACACTTTACTGTTAATTGTTGAAGAACTTCCATTTATTATTAGACTTGCCATTAACTAAGGATCATGATTACCATTGGTTTATTGTATTTGCTTTTATTTTGTTGGTATTTTTTGATATATATCATTATGTTATTTCAATTTCTCTGTAAAGCCTGTTGCTGAATTATTGTTTATTGTAAACTGAGGTGATGTTTTTAACGTGCCGCGGTATATAAAAAATCACTAAATAAATAAACAAGAGAAACTACCCACATTGTTTCACTTTGAATATATCAGCAAGTGCAAAGCGCAGCTGGTGCGTTTTCTGTGGGGGTGGGGTGGGTGGGAGGAAAGGAGAGAGACAAAACATTGCATGTACTGTAAATCCCCCTGACCTATGCCTCTTTTTACCAGAGCTAAGAGTTCCCGTGCATATTTGCAGTCATGTTCCCTGGAGAGCGAATTTCACTTGAGCCATTTTACTCCAGATAAAAGTCTTTGAAAATTATCCTCAGTAGAGTTAAGGTTTAACCCGTTTAGTTTAGTAATAGTGTTAACTTGGGCAGCAATGGAATTGCTATATTTTCATGAGGTCATGTTGAATAAGGGGGCGGAGCTTCAAAACTACATAGAGAATTTTAATACATTCTAAAACCTTTGGGACAATTTATTTAATGTTAATGGAGGAACAAGGAAAGTTGTACATTGTCATCCTTCTGATGGTTTTGTTTGGCTGTTCAGAGCAATTGCTGCTTTCCATTTCAAAGCCATGCGACACTTTTATCTTTGAACTTCTCTGCTTTCATCTGCCATTTGAGTTTATTTGCTTGACATCATCTTTTGCTGTAAAATGTTAAATGTCACCAATCCCTTTGGGAATTTTCATCCTACTCTGCAGGGTATCCAGCATGTATCTCATTAGTTCTTTGGAGTAGAATTACCTGACTATCACCCTGTCCCTGTTAATATCACTTTACAATAAAAAGCAGATAAATAAATAAATAAATGCCATGTGCAGTTCTAGTTATCTGTCACAGGAAAGATTCATATCATCTGTGGGAAGTTCAGAATAGGCAAACAGAATAGCTACAATGCCTGCATAGTAAAACGGTGAAACAGATTGGAATGACGCAATAAATAATCAGTTGACCATTAGGTGGGCTAAAAGCCATCAACCTGATTCCCATTCATAAAATCCATTAGACGTCCATTAATGGGCTGAGCTAAGCTCTAGCCTTTAGAGGCTATGTCACTTGAGATACATTTTAAAAAGTGCTAATGTTTTTTTGATACAGATTGAAGGCCCTGTAAGCCCATCAAAATAAAATTAGTTATAAAATAAACAACAATTGAGATTAACTCTTCTCAATCCTATCCTTACTGTTTTAGCTCAAAGCCTATTGTTTGTTTTTTTTCTCTGTTCCTCATGACTAGTTTGTTCCCAGGAGCAGGAATTGCCTATTCTGTGTCTCTGTAATGTGCTGCACATATCTGGTAGTGATATGCAAATGGAAATAAGAATGGTAAGAATACAAATACATAAGACTAATCAATATCTTTATGTGTCTAAAAAATGTTCTAAGGAGCAAGCGAAATCACTTAAAGCTGTGCCGTAGCTATTTAGATGGTACTTTTCAAATGAACTTCTGCTGGTAAAGTAGTGCTTTACCTGCAGAATTGGCTTGTTAGAAAAGGGTGTGACTGATACGCATGTAAAATGACATGTATATATACACTGTTTGCACATAATTCCATGATCTTAATGGAGAGGCATTCCAGAGGCTGGAGTCTGGGCGGGGTTAAAAAGCGCATAAATTCTCTTGGCAAAACCTATGCGCACCAAGTAGCAGGTGTACTTCTGCGCATGTGCTCTTGCTGGGGATCATTTTCAAAGCCGACGTACGCAAAACAGAGTGCCAAACAAAACTAAAGGATTTGCTGGTACTTCATCAGTAGGTTAGAGTAAGTAAGAATAGGGTGGAATGACTTCATGCAATAACTGATGAGCATGTTGAATAATTAGTGTCATCTCAGAGATCATTTTCAACTGGATTTACATGCACGAATCCTGATTCATGCCTGTAAGTCTGGTTTTTGAAAACTATCTGGGGGCATTGTGTGGAGGAAAGGCCACGTGTACTTTGATTATATTATAGGTGTACTTTTCCCTGCACTCAGGGTAGGTGTTCCAGGGAGTAGAGTTGGAGAGGGGGAAAGCATTGAAGTACAATTTTCAAAAGTGCACGCGTGTAACTGTACGATAAGAAAGTAACACCTTCTATGGAGCAGCTATAACTTCCTGTGCATATATGTGTGCGTACACCCCGGGGCAACCCACAGAGTTTCAAAGCGGACTTATATGCATAAGGCCATTTTGAGAATGTGGGCTAAGGTCTGCAGGCACAAAGTACCCGCAGACGTTAACCCTCCGCAGGCTTCCTGGACCATGTGATGTTTTATTGACTGCTGAGCAGAGATGGGGGCCACTTGTTGAAGAAAGGGTACACTGTTATTCGGGACAGACTAGTAAGTCTACTGAGGAGGGCTTTAAACGAGGATTATGGGGGTTGGATGAACAAAGCATAAAGGTAAGTAAAAGTACTCTGGTAAGTAAATATTTAAACACTTGTAGAGAAATGTGGAAAAAAAGAGCAACATCTGGAAAGCTACGTACACGAATGCTCATAGATCGGGAAATAAAGTCACCGATCTAGAATCAGTGATGGAAGAGGCTGATTTGGATTTAGGGACTGTCATGGAGATGTGGTACATGGAAAACCGCAACTGGGAAATAGTTTTACTAGAGTACAATCTGTTCAGGAAGGACAGGGCAAGAAGAAAGGGAGGAGTGGTACTATATATATAAATATTAAAACAGAACTGCAGAGCTTATAAGATGGATGAGGCACACTGGGTAAATCTGGAAAGGGAATGGAACATCTATTTATATTGGTGATGAAATATACAGACCTCTATTGCAGACAAAAGAAATAGAGATTTAATGGAGGATATTCACAAAATTGCTATGAAAGAGGAGATGCTATTGCTAGGTGATTTCAATCTGTCGGATGTTGATTGAGACATCCCAGCTGCAGTGTCATCTAGAAGCAGGGACATCCTGGATTCTCTGCAGGAAGAACTGTTCCAGCAACTGGTAACTAACAAACCAACTCGGTAGGAGGTGATCCCAGAACTGGTGCTTACCAATGGGGAGAATATTACTCATGTCAAAGTGGGTGATTATCTGGGATCACCAGATGGTGTGGCTCAGTCTAAGAATGCATGCTGCAAAAGTTCATTCAAAGGCGAGGGATCTCAACAATTTGTTAGTTGAATGGAAAAATCTAGAGGAAGTAGAAGAGCAGCAGGCAAAACTAAAAGGAGATACTATAAAGGCAACTAATATTTTTGTTAGGTAAAAGAAACCCACTGGGGTAGATTTTCAGACGTATGCGTGGGCGTACATGTGCGCGCGTTACCCGGCGCGCACACACATGTACACCTGATTTTATAACATGTGCGCATGTTATAAAATCGGGGGTCGCGCATGGAAGGGGGTGCACCGAGCTGCGCTGCCTTCCCCCGTTCCCTACCCCCCCACCCCACCTTCCCTTCCTTTCCCCTACCTCCCTCACCCTTTCCCCCCTACCTTTTTCTTTTTTTAACTTCTGTTTCCAAACTTACTTCAGCCCTGGGACTGAAGTAAGTTGCCTGCGCTGGCCGACTGCCGGCGTGCGATCCCCGGTACAGCGGCAAATGACCGCTGTGCCGGGAGCCTCTGGCCCTGCCCCTGCCCCGCCCCCTCCCTTCCATTTTTGCAAGCCCCGGGTCTTACACGCGTCCTGGGGCTTTACCCGTGTCACCGGGCCTTTTGAAAATAGGCCCAGCGTGCGTATGACCGGTTACGCACGTAACCTTTTGAAAATCTGGCCACTAATTTGTTTTTTAAAGAAATAGCTGAAAAAGTGGGGCAAAGAAAGGGTTAGGGTTCATAAACTACATAGGATCAGAGAAAGAGAAATAGAGGCAGCAACATCTGGAAAAGCTTAAAGAAGCTGGAAACGTAGTCAGGAGAGCTCTGATTCAAATGTAATAAAATGAGTTAATACAGTAAAACAGAGGGACAAGGCTTTCTTTTTTTTTGATATGTTTGCAAAAGGATAACGTGCAAAAGTGGCATTTTAAGATCCGGAGATGAAGGGGAGGAATATGTAGAATCCAACAAGGAAAAAGCAGAATTATTTAATAAATATTTCTATGTGTGTTCATTGAGAAAAGGCCAGGAGTAGGGCCATAGAAAACAGAATCAAATAGGATTGGAAGTGAAAGAAACCTCCACTTTTCAGAAGACCATGTTGGTGAGGAGCTAGCTAAACTAAAAAGTAGATAAAAGTGGTGGGATGAGATAAGACGCAGCCAAGGGTATTAAGGGAACTTAAAGAACCTTTGGAAGCTCTGGTAGTTGACCTTTTAAATGCTTCTTTAGATTTAGGAGTAGTTCAAGAGGACTGGAGAACAAGCAGAAGTGGCTCTTCACAAAAAAAAAACAGGAGGCTGGGAACTATAGGCCACTTAGTCTGACCTCAGTGGTGAGTAAATTTATGGAATCGCTGCTAAAACAGAGGACAGTGCAGTTTCTGGAATCCAATGGATTCCAAGATCCGAGGCAGCCTATTTCTACCAGAGACAGGCCTTGCCATATGAATCTGATCAAAACGTTAGATCAAGGGAGTGCGCTAGATGTAGTGATCTTGGATTTCAGTAAGGCCTTTGACACAATTCCACATAGACAATGCCCTTAGTATAGACCCTAAGGGGCAGACTTTAAAAGCCCTGCGAGCGTAAATCCAGCCGGATTTACGCGTGCAGGGGACTTGCACACCGGCGCGCCTATGTTGCATAGGCCGCTGGCACGCGCAAAGCCCCGGGACATGCGTAAGTCCCGGGGCTTTGCTTGGGGGGGCGTGTCGGGGGCGGCGCAGCATTCGGGGGCGTTCTGGGGGCGGGGCCGTGGGCGTGACGCCGGCCCGGGGGTGCTCCAGGGGCATGGCCGAGGCCTCCGAACCAGCCCCTGGTCTGGGGAATGGCGCGCTGGCAGCCCACCGGTGTGCGCGATTTCGGAGCAGCCTTGGAAGGAATGGAGGCAGACTGCTCGGCTCGGCACACGCAGGTTGCACAATTGTGCACCATCTGTGCACGCCGACCCTGGATTTTAGAACATGCGCGCATGTTATAAAATCGGGTGTAGATTTGTTTGCGCCGGGTTGCGAGAACAAATCCACGCCCGCGAATAACTTTAAAAATCTGCCGCGGAGGCTGACGGTGAGAAGTTTCCTGAGAGCTGTATAAAGACAGCCTTAATTACCTGCTGTGAATTTGCCTTGGAGACGCTGGTCCTGATGTCAGAGGGAGGCACCAGGGAACATCTTAAAAAGTGCACTCCTGCGGCGCGGCGCTGCCGCCAGCGCGTCGCCAAGCCGCGCGCGCCCAAGGGGTGCACGCAACTTTGTCCAACTTAGTACGAATAGTCTGAATTGCTGAATTGCCTAAAGTCTTATTTATCTCATCGAAATTAAGGACTTAGCAACATAATAGTCAAAATCAAGATCTTGTTATGCCCGCTAAGAGGAAGGGCAAGATTCGGGTTTTCCCCTCGGCACCCCCATCTTCAGCCCTAACCCAGCTGGAAATTAACAAATTTTTGACCCAACTGGAGAATCGAGGAGCTGAGGACTCTGTTGGGGTCACACGAAATGGAGATTTGTGTGGCCCCCAAGAAGAAGCGTCCCTCAGCCCGGATAGCTGCCCACCTCCAGCCCAACGCAGTGTGGACGATGGGGAAGCTTTGCTAACTTCCATGGAAAGGGAAGCAGGCCAAGAGGGGCCATCAGTCCCAAGTGTGGAAGATCTCCTGCAAACAACATCAGTGACTGGTCAGGTAACTCTTGAGAGGATTTTGGAAGCGGTTAACAGTTTGAGTACTGCTATGGCTCGAATGGAAAGAAAGAGTGATAATGTGACAACAGATTTTCAAGGAAAACTATTGACAGTTCAGAATCAGAATAATGAGACAATTCGTAGAGTAAATGAAAATGAAAATAATTTACAATCATTACAACAAGTTAATGTCTGTTTAATTAAAGACCAGATTGCCAGTGCTAGACATTTGGAATTATTGGAGAATAGAATACGACATCTAAATATAAGGATAACGAATTTTCCGCAGGTCCTGGGAGAGATACCTTATATATCTCTAAAAAGATATTTTAGAGAGAAATTATCTTATGCGGAGGAAGCAATTCCTCCAATTAACACTTGTTATTTCCTTTCTCAAAAATCTCCAGTCCCTGCGAATTTGACAAATTTCTTAGAAGATTCCACTTTAGATGTTGTACATAGAAATACACTTAGGAGTAGATCTTTAAAAAAATACGCGATCGCGTACTTTTGTTTGCGCACCAGGCGTGAACAAAAGTATGCTGGATTTTATAAGATACGCGCATTTCGGGAACGCCCCCGGACATGCCCCCTCCCGCCCCCTTTCGAAAGCCCCGGGACTTACGCGCTTCCCGGGGCTTTACGCGCGCCGGCGGCCTATGCAAAATAGGCACGCCGGCGACCGAGGGCCCTGCGTGCGTAAATCCTTCCGGATTTACACGCACAGGCCTTTTAAAATCCACCCCTAATTGTATCCTTTATTACAACTCAGGATGTGAGCAGTGTTATGAAAATATATTTTAAGAAATTCCCAACGATTTTTCACGGGCAGGTGGTCAAGTTATACCCTGATTTAGCACCAATTACTAGAACTAAACGAAGAGAATTTCTTGCTTTACGACAACAGATTGTCTCTTTGGGATTTGTCTTTTTCCTGCGTTATCCATGTAGATGTGAACTTAAGAAAGGAGAACATGTATATATCTTCCATCAAATAGATCAGTTACAACAATTTGTGGAAGCCCAGCAATCTAGTGTAGGCGCAATAGAAGCGCCTATAGCAGAATCATCTCCCACAAGTGTTTTACCGATAAGTGAGTAGCTATGACAGGGCATAGAATTATAAACAGTTGGTTTATGTAAGCCTAATGATGTTTAATTATCTTAAATATCTCCTTAATTTGTCTTAGTTCCTTAATTCAGCCTCTTTTTTCTCTTTCTGTCTATTGCTATTATTTAAAGTTCCTTCTTTTCAGTTTAGTATTTTTGATTTCTGTTATATGATAACAAATTTAGAATGGTTTCTCAAATAATAATTATCCCTAAATCATTGTTTATTGAATTTTGTTTTCATATATATAGTATTTTTCATCATGTTAGATTAATTATGTTTCTTGTAATTTGAATGAAAAATGACAAAGATATAAAAAAAAAAATCTACTGCTTTGTTAACTGATTGGGTTAGAAACTGAATGGGAGGATGGCAGAGGGTAGTGGTAAATAGAGTTCACGTCAAGGAATTTTACTAGTGGTGTGTTACAAAGATCAGTCTTTGGACTGGTTCTTTTCAATATTTTCATCAGTTGTACTGTGGAAGGACTATCGGGAAAGGTTTATCTTTTTGCAGATGGTACAAAATTCTGCAACAGGGTAGACACCCAGGAAGGTGTAGAAAACATTGGGAGGGATCTAAATTCTTGCAGTTAAGATTTAATGTTAAAAAAATGCAAGGCATGTATTTGGGCTGCAAGAATCCGAGGGTATAAGGGGTGAAAATTTTCTAAGCACAAAACAAGAATGGGATCTGGGAATGATCATATCTAATGATCTTAAGGTTTCCAAACAGGTTGATAAGGCTAGAAAGATACTTTGGTGCATAGGGAGAGAAATGGTCAGCAGAAGAAAAGTGATATTGCCCCTGTTTATATCCCTGGTGAGACCTCACTTGGAATACCGTGAACAATTCTGGAGACTGCACCTTCAAAGGGTTATAAAGAGGATGGAGTCTGTTCAGAGGGTGGCTACTAAGATGGTCAGTGGTCTTTGTTCTATAGCAAATGGGGATAGACTTAAAGATCTAAACATGTTTAACTTTGTACACCATTGTGATCTAGTGATTCTCACTTGGAATGATGGTATATAAAAACATCAAATAAATAAATAAATAGAGGAAAGATGGGATGGGGCAAAATGATAGATACATTTAAGTACCTCTAAAGCAGTAGTCCCCATGTTATGGAGGAAGTGCATGCACATTTTCTCTCATGCATATTCATTGTGGATATCCTGAAAACCCGACTGGCTAGTTGACCCCCAGGACAGAGTTGGGGACCACTGCTCTAAAGTATTATTGCACAGGAAGCGGACCTTTTTCAATGGAAAGGAAGCTCTGAAATAAGGGGTCATATGGTGATGGTGACAGGGGGTAGATTCAGGAGTAATCATAGGAAATATTTCATTACAGAGATGGTGGTGGATGCATGGAACTGCCTTCCAGTGGAGGTGGTAGAAGCAAAGAGAATATCTGAATTCAAGAAAGCTTCGGATCAGCATAGGGCTCTCCAAGACAGTGGTAGGGATTATAGAACTAAGTAGTTGGGTGGATGGACAGACTAGATAAGATAGGACATATGATCTTTTTCTGCAGTCATGTTTTTGTGTTTCTATGACAGCATCACATGGGGAAAGTTGTCATGAATTCGGAATATTGCTCTCAGTATTTTGAAAGGGCATAGCTAGAAGAAATGTTTTGTATCTGCAATTTTCCTGCATACTTTGACAAAAATTAGCAAATAGCTAAGGTTTTTAAATAATGTTTTTGGGGAGCAGGTGACTTTTCTATGATGAATCTACCCTATTTTCCTTGCAGCTGGGTCTATCTAGTCACACTAGGATTGCCAACTGTCTCCATTGGTTCAGGATAGGGTGTTTCAATCTGGATTTTGCCCCAGTGCACGCATTGTTTTATTATTATTATTATTATTATTATTATTGGAAACCAATAGGGAAATTAGAATTACAGTTCCATGCATGCAAGAGAAAATGAAGCCAGCTAGCAACCCTAGGTCATATGTGGCTGACGATCTTTGCATCATCTAAGGATAACAACTGGCTCCATTGATTTTTTTTTTTTTCAGACCTAATTTTATCTTCCATCAAAGGACTTGCACTCCTGCTTTTTTGAGAGAAAAATCAGAACTACAAGTCCATACATGGACCGGGGCAGAGCCAGGATGGAATCAACCTGTCCTGAAATGGTTGGTAGCCCCGATAGCCCCTCTGTCTTCTGACTGAGTCACTATTCTGATTGAATGAGGCTATTCTGGGCTTTTTCTGAGCTTGCCCCCATAGCAGCACGCCTGCTCAGCACAATGTCTCTGGAAGACTCAAGCCCTTGGTTTTCATTTGCTGAAGGAATTGTCCTTATCTTTGCTCTTCTGAATTCTCTCCTGTATTAATGTCTAAGATACATAATACAAAAAATGAAAGAAAAATGATTGCTCTAGTGTCTCCCTGAAAATAGTATGTCAAAAATCAAATGGCAATAACCAGTTCTGCAGAAGAGATTAAAATGGTCCATAAAGTTACAAATCAGAAAAGAAGAAAAAAGTTTGGATTTTTTTTCAATTGATTTCAAAGTCATATAGAAAAATAGAACAGTTAAGTTTTCCATTATGAAGTCTGCTGAATTCATCAAAGTGTATTACTTTTTAGTATCTCTAGTTGCAGAAAGTCACGAGTATTCTTTTCCCATCAGCCTTATATGTCACTGGTCATTGCCTCAGTTATTATAACCATGTATCCATTGGGGCAGAACTAAAGCAAACTGTGCTATTCTTTAGGATGTGAGAGATATTCTATTCTATACTCATGTGAAACTATTCTTTACAACACGTGTTTACTTAACCTGAAAGTAAAAGGTGGAACATTATTTCAACAATGGACATGAAAAACTAACAATATATATAACATTGCTTGACTGCAAATATGTAGAAGACAGAATATATAGGCAATAAAGTGTAGGGATGTGCATTCGTTTTTAATGAATCCCAAAAATATGCCACAAATTAGTAATATTTGGAACGTTAATAGAACAAACCAAAAATACCGCCTATGAAAATAATACCCAGATTTTCAGATATGTTCATATTTGTGGCATTTAAAAAAAGAAAACACACCTCTAGCAGCCCTGGCTGAATCCTAGATCCAGCACCGAGGGCTAGGCCTTGACTCTGGGCTCAGTGCCAGGCCTAGGCCTCAGCACCAGGGTTAGGCCTTGATGCTGAGATGGTTCAACTAGAGCTACCAGAAGATACTTTTTTTAAATCTTTTTTTTTTTTGGGGGGGGGGGTCTTTAATATGTTTTGGTTTGGTAAATGAAGCAAACTGAAAAATACACTAAATTAACCAAATTAAAGCAATCACCCCCTCTCCTCCCAACACACAACACATTCAAAACATAGAAACAAACTGGTGAGGGAACAGGTATAAAATATGAAAGGGAAATACTTGGAACTGTTGTGGAGGATGGGAGCGGGAGCAGAGTTGGGAAGTTGAGCAGTGGACATGGAGGGTAGGGCTGGTGTTGGTTTAGGCAATGGCAATTTGTGAGCTTAGTTGAAAACGAGATAGAGAGAGAATATTTCATCCTGAGCAAACTGGAAGGACTAGTTGGATTTTATTTGCCATTATTTACTTCACATTTACTAGGTATAGAATTAGAAATGGATGTGCAGAAGGAAAAAATGTGTTTCGATTTGGTTTTCGTTTCGCCAGGACCCAAATTTGTTGCATTAGTTTCATAGGGGGGAAAACCAATTTGTTGCTTAGTTTTATTTGTTGTCCGTTTTCCTATTAAAGTCAATGGGGCAAGTATTTGCAGCCTATTTTTGGCTGCAGAATTGGGGTTTTCTTATCAATTCTGATGAAACTTCTGGGGAGCAATCATCAGAACGAGAAAAGAGCTCCAAGGTACATAGACATGACAAAGTGGTATGAATATCCTAAGGCACTGTAAAGGGACAAAGGGGTACCAGGAGTGGCAAGAGTGCTTTAACAGAGGTGCAAAGCAGCAGCGAGAGTGTCAAAAACACACCACAGCTTACAAAGAGAGCACCGATAGTTGCATGAACCCTCGAAGGCAGCACGAGAGGCAAAGTGGCAAGACAAGTGATATTAACATCCTACAGCACAAGGAAGGGGGAACATAGCAAGCAGAAAGAATGTCAGAAAAAACCACAAGGAGCTGATAAAGGGACAAAGCAGCAGAAAGACTAGCACCAACACACTGAGGAACCATGATAGTGCAAGAACACCACAAGGAGTAGAGTGAGTCGTCTGGTGTATGGCAGCAAGGCAGAGTAGCAGAAAGTTGATAGGGGCAAGACAAGCTGGCAGAGCGGAGGTAGTCAGGTCCCTGTAGTTCTGATAGGGGCAAGACAAGCTGGTCCCGGGGAGAGTTCCCTTTCCTTTGCACAGGAAAGGGCTCCCTAGAATGGGGTGTTTCTGTTGGCATCTAGTGAGCTCACACTGGTCTTTTAAAATCTGGTGGACGTAGCAGATATATAAATGAGAATTTTGAAGGCCGAGGCGGAGGAGGATTCCATGTGAACAGCAGTTCAACATGGGTCAGCGGGGTGTTAATAGATAAGGTAGCTACACCCGGGGAGAGTTCCCTTTCTTTTGCACAGGAAAGGGCTCCCTGAAATGGGTTGTTGGCCCCTAGAGTGGAGCACGAGCCTTCAAGCGTGGCGAGTCGATGTGGAGGAGGTTTCCATGTGAACAGCGGTTCAACATGGGTCAGAGGGTGCTAAGAGATAGGCTGGCTACACTGGAAAGAGTTCCCTTTCTTTTGCACAGGAAAGGGCTCCCTGAAATGGGTTGGCCTCTAGAGTGTGGTGGTTCGATTGGCATCTAGTGAATACCCAGAAGCTATTAACTGTACTTATGCACTTCAGCTGATGACAAAGGAAGAGCTCTCAGAATTAAGAAAACTGCTACTCAAGTCCAAATCTACAATATCAACCTATGTTGACTTTGTACCCTACGGTGCCTCTGTAAACTATGGGAACACAGAGAATTAACTAGAATACAACTACCACCAGTTTTCTATAGTACTAGAAACAATGTTGGCACCTAAGAAAAATATAGGGAAAGTGGCCCATATTATGAAGGTCATGAAAACTATTGAGCACATAAAGGCTCCAATCTGAACAGACGGGCAGAGCATTTGAGGTCAGGCCCTTGTAGGGATGTAAGGCCTGGACAGTGGATGGACAGGCACAGCATTAGAGGTCAAGCTCTTGTAGGGACGTAAGGACTGGATGGACAGGCACAGCATTAGAGGTCAAGCCCTTGTAGGGATGAAAGGCCTGGATGGACAGGCACAGCATTAGAGGTCAAGCGCTTGTAGGGACATATGGCCTGGACAGTGGATGGACAGGCTCAGCATTTGTGGTCAAGCCCTTGTAGCGACATAAGGCCTGGATGGACAGGCACAGCATTAGATGTCAGGTCCTTGTAGAGACATAAGGCCTGTATGGACAGGCACAGCATTAGAGGTCAAGCCATTGTAGGGATGTAAGGCCTGGACAGACAGGCACAGCATTAGAGGTCAGGCCCTTGTAGGGATGTAAGGCCTGGATGGACAGGCACAGCATTTGAAGTCAAGCCCTTGTAGAGGCGTAAGGCCTGGACAGGTAACGGACAGGCACAGCATTTGAGGTCAAGCCCTTGTAGGGACGTAAGGCCTGGACAGTGGACGGACAGGCACAGCATTTGTGATCAAGCCCGTGTAGGGACATAAGGCTTGGATGGACAGTCACAGAGTTAGAGGTCAGGCCCTTGTAGGGATGTAAGGCCTGGATGGACAGGCACAGCATTAGAGGTCAAGCCCTTGTAGGGATGTAAGGCATGGATGGACAGGCACAGCATTAGAGGTCAAGCCCTTGTAGGGATGTAAGGCCTGAATGGACAGGCACAGCATTAGAGGTCAAGCCCTTGTAGGGACATAAGGCCTGGATGGACAGGCACAGCATTTGAGGTCAAGCCCTTGTAAATAGCCAGAAGCTATTTACTGTACTTATGCACTTTAGCTGATGACAAAGGAACTTAAAGAGCTCTCAGAAATAAGAAAACCGCTTTTCAAGTCCAAATCAACAATATCAACCTATGTTGACTTTGTTGTTTACACAGTGCCTCTGTAAACTATGGGAACACAAAGGATGAACTAGAGTGCAACTACCACCAGTTTTCTATAGTACTTGAAACATTAATGTTGGCACCTAAGAAAGATTTAGGGAAAATGACCCATATTATGAAGGTCATGTAAACTATTGAGCATATGAAATATGCAAGCTCCAAACATCTTAAGTCAGCTTTTTATGTTCTTACATTCCAAATATTGCAAAACAGGAAAAAGAATATTCTGGAAAGAAGTGACGTACAAATACATGAAACTGAAATTAGAAATACTAGAACTAAACTCAGATAGGCACAGCGTTTGAGGTCAGGCCCTTGTAGGGACATACAGTCTGGATAGTGGACAGATCAGCACTGCGTTTCAGGTCAGGTACATGTGCTGTTTTTATATGGAACATAGGAGGCAGTTGGAGTTGTTGCAAGGCTTTCAATTGCTTTTATTCATCTTGCCATTCACATGGAAAATTTGGAAACCCAAGCAAAGGCATGTTTATTTTCAAAAACACTAGCATTTCCATCAACTCTTGTGCCAGCCTTGAGTGGTGAGGGCTCATGATATCCCCTGTCATTGAAAATACACATTCACTGGGCACACTGGTTGGTGGACATGACAGATATCACTGAGCCACTTTGGCTAGGTGTGGCCAGATAGTGGACTTGTGTGTCCAATATGCCAATGGATCTGTTTGCATGTCCTCTGTGGGCTCTGAGAGATACCGTGTTACTGACGTTTGTGCTGGTGTCTCCTTTGCTTGGGTTGGCTGAGAGTCACTCATGCCTACTGCTTTCTCTAGCCCGTTTCCGAATAGATGATTTTTTTATGGTCAACATGGCTTTGGCATACTGATGTGGAGGAGAAAGTACTAGCTATCGCTGACAGAGTGCTGCTCCTGCTTGGGCTAGCACTATTCTCTGAAGTGCCTGCTGTTTCCTCCTCTGCTTCATGCCTAATCTGTCTCTGCCTATGGCACTCCTGTTCACGGACTTTTACTAACAGCAGGTCCTTCACCAATAGGAGACAATCGTAATGTAGGGCAAGTTTCCCTTTCACATGGGGATCACAGACTGTGGCGAGCATGTATGTGTTCTGTTCTGTTAAAGATCTTAATCTCTCTTGTACCTGCTTCTGTAAAAAGTCCAAACAATGCAGCACCTCTGCTATCATTCCCTCTTCCTGTTTAAAGCCATCCAAATTTTCCTTCAGAAAATTAACTACAGGGATGATGTCAGCCAAGGTGGCACTTCTGGAACTCAGCTCCTCCATGGCATCATTGAAGGGCTGCAGGAATTTTACCAGCTGACTCATGACTAACCAATCATGATGCCCTAGGGGATTATCCACACCTATGTCCATTGCCGCAGAAAGTTCATGAAGGAGTGTCTGCTACTCCTCTAACCTCTGCAGCATCATATAGGTGGAATTCCACCAGGTGGCAGTGTCTTGAATGAGACTCTTGTGAGGCATCTTCATATTAGTCTGCTTTTGTCGTAGAACCTGCCCCACCTTCACACTTCTGTGGAAGTGCACTGCTATGTTCCTGCATTTGTGTATTAAGTCTTGCAGGTATTCATTCTCTTGCTGCTTGGACTCCAACCCCAGAGCTGACTTCACTACCAGGTGCAGCGTGTGTGCAAAACATCGGATGTTCTGAAAGCCCCCTTCAGATATTGCCTTTACCATGTTTGCACCATTGACTGTGACAAAGAACCCTACCTGAAGATTCCTGTCTCGCTGGTGTAGCTGCCAGCCCGCCAGCATCTGTCTGATGCATGCTAGAATATTGGCTGAGGTATGGGTGTCATCTGTCAGGTGGATGTGCAGTAAAGCCTACCTCCATCCCGATACTTTTTCACTACTAGAGCTGCTGCCTGCCCCTGCCTTAGCCAGGTCCCACCAGTGTGCTGTCAGGGAGAGGTAAGAGTGTGCAGCATTCAGGGCAGTCCAGATATCGCAGGTGAAATGCACACTCCCCTGTGCCTTAGCTAGCAGCGCTTGGATGCGACTGCAACACTGGTTGTAGAGGCTGGGGATGACCTTTCTGCTAAATGTGGTTCTGGAGGGGACTTTGTAATTTGGAACTAAGACCTTCAGCAAATGCTTGAAACCCACATTCTCTACTATCTGCAAGGGCTGGTCATCAAGGGTAATCATTTCCCCAATGCTCCTGGTTACAACTTTTGAGGCTGCCTGCCTCCTTCCCTGGGATAGCATTACTGAACACCACCACATTTCCTCCATGGTGGGTTGTTGCTTCTGCCACATGGCAGAAGGCTGCTGGCCTGCCACCTGACTGCTAGAAGGGGCTGAGGGCGTGGGGTGACTCTGCTCCTTTTCAACCAGTTTATGCTGTCTGGAAAAAGGGGTCCCTGACTGGTACTGCCACCATCCCCAGATGGCAGTACTGTTGGGTGTTGCTTCTGCATATGATGCATCATGCCAAAATTAGTTAGATATCCCATTTGCTTGCCTCTGCTAAAAGCCCTGGCATAGTAATTACACTGAGGAAAACACTGGTCCTCCATCACTTTAAAGTGGCTCCAGATCGCAGTTGTCTTTCGTGATTCCTTCTCTATAACCTTCGGGGTGGATGCTGGCACTGGAGCTGAAGTAGTGGATGTACCCTGAGAAGCAATGCCAGGGGCATCAGTCACACTCTGTGCCTGCGCTGACTGCTCTTCCTCCTCATCATCAGTTTCATCTCTCCTCTGCAGCACTGAAGTGGAAGCTAAGACAGAACTAACTAATCCTCCTAAACCACCTTCAGCTAATACTTCTTCCATTTCTGATGATGAAAATCCTACACAAGATGATTCTTCATCGGAATCAGAAGCAAACAGTGTCTGCGCTACATTTTCAACTCTAAGTTGAGTCTGTTGTCGCACTGCTGCTTTTGGGTCTCGCCCTTTTGTCTTGCATGACTCAGCCTCTCGTTCCCTCACCTCCAAAACTACAGGGTCAGAAATAGGTGGTGGCGATGCATCATCTTTAAATTTCAGTTTTTTCCAGATGGAACTGCCTGCCCCTCCAGAGATTTTAGATTGGAACAGGTCCCTTGTTAACTTTAATGGGAGACTGGCACTGCCTTTTGAAGTACCTCCTCTGCCAGTCCCAATCACTGGACCATATCTAGCTATCCCTGACATCATGGATTTAATGTCACTGCCTACTAGTAACTTGTAACTACTAAAGAGGCCTACTGGGTATTTGGCTTCAAAGAGCACCGCTGTCCCAATATATGTCACCGCTGTCCCAATATATGCCAATTAGGGATGTGAATCGTTTTCCATATCGTCTTAACGATAGAAATCGTGTGGCAGGGCAAGAAAATCGTCTTAGGCACGATTTTTTAGTTAAAAAATCGTTAAAAATCGTTTTTTCCGATTAGTGCGCACTAACGGGAGTTAGTGCGCACTAACTGGGAGTTAGTGCGCACTAACTGAAAATGATACAATTTGACACTTTTCAGGTCAGTTAAGGTCAGTTTAGGAATGAATATGTATTCCTATTGGCTGCCCTCTTATTTATTCATGTTACCAAGTTTCCTACTGACAGTATATGGGGGATGGGAAATGGAAACAGTTGGTAGCTTGACAAAACAAGTAATGTGATCAGTCAATGTGACTAGAACTTGTGCCCTAACCCTGATACCAGGGGTATTGTGATCTTCCTGCACACAGTGCCCTATCCCTATTAATACCAGGAGTGTTGTGATCTTCCTGCACACAGTGCCCTATCCCTAATACCAGGGGTGTTGTGATCTTCCTGCACACAGTGCCCTATTCCTGATACTGGGGGTGTTGTGATCTTCCTGCACACAGTGCCCTATTCCTGATACCGGGGGTGTTGTGATCTTCTTGCACACATCCCGATATCAGGGATAGGGCACTGCATGCAGGAAGATCACAACACTCCTGGTATTAATAGGGATAGGGCACTGCATGCAGGAAGATCACAACACTCCTGGTATTAATAGGGATAGGGCACTGCCTGCAGGAAGATCACAACACCCCTGGTATCAGGGATAGGGCACTGTGTGCAGGAAGATCACAATACCCCGGAGGAGTGAGGGTCAGGCAGCTCCCCCCTGTCTGTGAAGCCAGCCTCTCACTAGTAATGCAGGGAGGGAGCTGTCTCAGACTTCACCATCCTCCCCCCCCCCCCCCCTTACCCACACACCATTCACTAGCTGGGACATGGGGGAAGTCAGGAGTGAGGGTCAGGCAGCTCCCCCCTGTCTGTGAAGCCAGCCTCTCACTAGTAATGCAGGGAGGGAGCTGTCTCAGACTTCACCATCCACCCCCCCCCTCACCCACACACCATTCACTAGCTGGGACATGGGGGAAGTCAGGAGTGAGGGACAGGCAGCTCCCCCCTGTCTGTGAAGCCAGCCTCTCACTAGTAATGCAGGGAGGGAGCTGTCTCAGACTTCACCATCCTCCCCCCCCCCCCTCACCCACACACCATTCACTAGCTGGGACATGGGGGAAGTCAGGAGTGAGGGTCAGGCAGCTCCCCCCTGTCTGTGAAGCCAGCCTCTCACTAGTAATGCAGGGAGGGAGCTGTCTCAGACTTCACCATCCTCCCCCCCCCCCCCTCACCCACACACCATTCACTAGCTGGGACATGGGGGAAGTCAGGAGTGAGGGTCAGGCAGCTCCCCCCTGTCTGTGAAGCCAGCCTCTCACTAGTAATGCAGGGAGGGAGCTGTCTCAGACTTCACCATCCACCCCCCCCCCCCTCACCCACACACCATTCACTAGCTGGGACATGGGGGAAGTCAGGAGTGAGGGTCAGGCAGCTCCCCCCTGTCTGTGAAGCCAGCCTCTCACTAGTAATGCAGGGAGGGAGCTGTCTCAGACTTCACCATCCTCCCCCCCCCCCCTCACCCACACACCATTCACTAGCTGGGACATGGGGAAGTCAGGAGTGAGGGTCAGGCAGCTCCCCCCTGTCTGTGAAGCCAGCCTCTCACTAGTAATGCAGGGAGGGAGCTGTCTCAGACTTCACCATCCTCCCCCCCCCCCCTCACCCACACACCATTCACTAGCTGGGACATGGGGGAAGTCAGGAGTGAGGGTCAGGCAGCTCCCCCCTGTCTGTGAAGCCAGCCTCTCACTAGTAATGCAGGGAGGGAGCTGTCTCAGACTTCACCATCCTCCCCCCCCCTCACCCACACACCATTCACTAGCTGGGACATGGGGGAAGTCAGGCGTGAGGGTCAGGCAGATCCCCCCTGTCTGTGAAGCCAGCCTCTCACTAGTAATGCAGGGAGGGACCTGTCTTAGACTTCAACATCCTCCCCCCCCCCCCCCACCCACACACCATTCACTAGCTGGGACATGGGGGAAGTCAGGAGTGAGGGTCAGGCAGCTCCCCCCTGTCTGTGAAGCCAGCCTCTCACTAGTAATGCAGGGAGGGAGCTGTCTCAGACTTCACCATCCTCCCCCCCCCCCCTCACCCACACACCATTCACTAGCTGGGACATGGGGGAAGTCAGGAGTGAGGGTCAGGCAGCTCCCCCCTGTCTGTGAAGCCAGCCTCTCACTAGTAATGCAGGGAGGGAGCTGTCTCAGACTTCACCATCCTCCCCCCCCCCCTCACCCACACACCATTCACTAGCTGGGACATGGGGGAAGTCAGGAGTGAGGGTCAGGCAGCTCCCCCCTGTCTGTGAAGCCAGCCTCTCACTAGTAATGCAGGGAGGGAGCTGTCTCAGACTTCACCATCCTCCCCCCCCCCCCTCACCCACACACCATTCACTAGCTGGGACATGGGGGAAGTCAGGAGTGAGGGTCAGGCAGCTCCCCCCTGTCTGTGAAGCCAGCCTCTCACTAGTAATGCAGGGAGGGAGCTGTCTCAGACTTCACCATCCTCCCCCCCCCCTCACCCACACACCATTCACTAGCTGGGACATGGGGGGTAGTCAGGAGTGAGGGTCAGGCAGCTCCCCCCTGTCTGTGAAGCCAGCCTCTCACTAGTAATGCAGGGAGGGAGCTGTCTCAGACTTCACCATCCTCCCCCCCCCCTCACCCACACACCATTCACTAGCTGGGACATGGGGGAAGTCAGGAGTGAGGGTCAGGCAGCTCCCCCCTGTCTGTGAAGCCAGCCTCTCACTAGTAATGCAGGGAGGGAGCTGTCTCAGACTGGTATCAGGGTTAGGGCACTGTGTGCAGGAAGATCACAACACTCCTGGTATTAATAGGGATAGGGCACTGTAAGAGATGACTGTAGTAGATTGAATAAAGATCTGATGTTTCTGCTCTCCTCACACCAAGCAAAAACAACACACAAGCAGAGAAGCCCTTCTTACAAAGCTGAGCTAGTGAGTTAAGTAGGAGGAAAAGTAAACATACTGGTGCCAGTGTGGCTACTTAAAAAATACACTTACCAACAATCAATTACATATATTTGAACTGTGTACAGTTCCAGCCAGGACCACCTTTCTAAAATGCACAGTGATTGGCAAATTCAACATGCACTAGCACTTCAGGTGCCTGCTAACAAAAATAATAAACAAACAAGTTCTAGTCACGTGAGTGCTGATCATTACATTACTTTTTTCGTCAAGCTTCCAACTGTTTCCATTTCACATCCCCCCAACCATATTGGTAACATCAATAGATAAGAGCACAGCCAGCCAATAGGAATACATACATACATATTCATTCCTAAGTGACCTTTACTGACCTGGGAAGTGTGAACACTTTGTTTCATTTTCTGTTGGTGTTCGTTAGTTTCCAGTTCCATTTCCCATCCCCCCAACCATCACCTCAGTGGTAACCTTGGTAACATCAATAGATAAGAGGGCAGCCAGCCAATAGGAACACATATTCATTCCTAACTGACCTTCAGTGACCTGGAAAGTGTTTATTTGTATCATTTTCAGTTAGTGCGCACTAAATCGAGTTAGTGCGCACTAACGGGGAGTTAGTGCGCACTAACTCGAGTTAGTGCGCACTAACACGATTTAACGATTTTTAACGATAAATCGTTAGAATTTCTATTGTATCGTGTTCTATAACGATTTAAGACGATATAAACATTATCGGACGATAATTTTAATCGTTGAAAAACGATTCACATCCCTAATGCCAATATATGTCACCGCTGTCCCAATATATGCCAAAAAAAGAGATCACATCACCCCTATCCTTCATCATCTCCACTGGCTCCCGATTAAATACAGGATCCAATTCAAGTCCCTAATGATGATACATAAGGCCTTATACAACATCGCTCCTCTCAACTTAACGTTTCCAATTCAGCTACACACATCCGTGAAACCGACTAGAAGCGCGTATCAGAACAGACTAATCACCCAACCGGCGAAATCCTCTCTGAGGAAACGCGCACTATCCACAGCGGGCCCTTCACTCTGGAACTCGCTTCCTCCAGACCTTCGCCTTGAACCATGCCACGCCACATTTAAAAAGAAACTTAAGACTTGGTTGTTCAAACAAGCATTCCCTTAGAGCTTAGAGCAAGAAGAAATGGCATTTTTCATCCCATCCGCTCTTTCCCCAGCCCCTAGCATATAACTTCCTGATGAGACAAATATTGAATTGTACTCTATAGTAGGGATGTGCAGAGCAAAAGTTTAAGTCCATATGTCCAAAGGGGGTCCCATTTGCGGTCAATATGGACATAAACAGAATTCAATGAGTTGAGTATATGTCCATATGTGCAAATAAAAATTTAAACCCCTCACCCTCCTTAATCCCCCCCCCCCCCAAGACTTACCACAACTCCCTGGTGGTCCAGCGGGGTCAGGACACCATTTCTGACCAACTTTGCAAGGAGCACGTGACGTCGGCGTCACGTCGGAGTGACGCGGCGTCACGTGATTCTCCGTGGGGTCGCTTCCGGGATCCTCGTTCGGCCCAAAAGGAACTTTTAGCCAGCTTGGGGGTGTCAGGAGGCCCCCCCAAGCTGGCCAAAAGTTCCTTTGGGCCGAACGAGGATCCCGGAAGCAACCCCGCGGGGAATCACGTGACGTCGGCGTCACGTGATTCCCCGCGAGTTTCCTCCAGCACCCTCGTTCGGCCCAAAAGGAACTTTTGGCCAGCTTGGGGGGCCTCCTGACACCCCCAAGCTGGCCAAAAGTTCCTTTTGGGCCGAACGAGGATCCCGGAAGCGACCCCGCGGGGAATCACGTGACGTCGGCGCCACGTCAGAGTGACGCGGCGTCACGTGATTCCCCGCGAGTTCCCTCCGGCACCCTCGTTCGGCCCAAAAGGAACTTTTGGCCAGCTTGGGGGGGCCTCCTGACCCCCCCCAAGCTGGCCAAAAGTTCCTTTTGGGCCGAACGAGCGTTCCGGCGCGAACCCGCGGGGAATCACGTGACGCCGCGTCACTCCGACGTGGCGCCGACGTCACGTGCTCCTCGCAAAGAATTTCAGAAATGGCGTCCTCACTCCTCGCTGGATCACCAGGGAGTTGTGGTAAGTCTTTGGGGGGGGATTAAGGAAGGTGAGGGGTTTAAATTTTTATTTTGGATCAACAATCGCGATTTCCAACTTATTCAACATAGCTATGTTGAATAAGTTGGAAATCCGATCGTTTATGTCTCATCACTTTTTTAAGTTAAAAAAAAAAAGTAGTGTTTTACATTTATGTTCAATACGAATGCACACCCCTACTCTATAGTATAATCATGTTTTGGATTCGTTATATATATAATCATATATACATATATTCATGTAGACAAACATCTTTACCATGTTATATCTATTTATTCCATGTTATATTTATTTTACCATATGGATAAAGGTGAACCGGTAGATATAGTATACTTGGATTTTCAGAAGGCGTTTGACAAAGTTCCTCATGAGAGGCTTCTAGGAAAAGTAAAAAGTCATGGGATAGGTGGCGATGTCCTTTCGTGGATTGCAAACTGGCTAAAAGACAGGAAACAGAGTAGGATTAAATGGGCAATTTTCTCAGTGGAAGGGAGTGGACAGTGGAGTGCCTCAGGGATCTGTATTGGGACCCTTACTGTTCAATATATTTATAAATGATCTGGAAAGAAATACGACGAGTGAGATAATCAAATTTGCAGATGACACAAAATTGTTCAGAGTAGTTAAATCACAAGCAGATTGTGATAAATTGCAGGAAGACCTTGTGAGACTGGAAAATTGGGCATCCAAATGGCAGATGAAATTTAATGTGGATAAGTGCAAGGTGATGCATATAGGGAAAAATAACCCATGCTATAATTACACGATGTTGGGTTCCATATTAGGTGCTACAACCCAAGAAAGAGATCTAGGTGTCTTAGTGGATAACAGATTGAAATCGTCGGTTCAGTGTGTTGTGGCAGTCAAAAAAGCAAACAGAATGTTGGGAATTATTAGAAAAGGAATGATGAATAAAACGGAAAATGTCATAATGCCTCTGTATCGCTCCATGGTGAGACCGCACCTTGAATACTGTGTACAATTCTGGTCGCCGCATCTCAAAAAAGATATAATTGCGATGGAGAAGGTACAGAGAAGGGCTACCAAAATGATAAGGGAATGGAACAACTCCCCTATGAGGAAAGACTAAAGAGGTTAGGACTTTTCAGCTTGGAGAAGAGACGACTGAGGGGGGATATGATAGAGGTGTTTAAAATCATGAGAGGTCTAGAACGGGTAGATGTGAATCGGTTATTTACTCTTTCGGATAGTAGAAAGACTAGGGGACACTCCATGAAGTTAGCATGGGGCACATTTAAAACTAATCGGAGAAAGTTCTTTTTTACTCAACGCACAATTAAACTCTGGAATTTGTTGCCAGAGAATGTGGTTCGTGCAGTTAGTATAGCTGTGTTTAAAAAAGGATTGGATAAGTTCTTGGAGGAGAAGTCCATTACCTGCTATTAAGTTCACTTAGAGAATAGCCACTGCCATTAGCAATGGTTACATGGAATAGACTTAGTTTTTGGGTACTTGCCAGGTTCTTATGGCCTGGATTGGCCACTGTTGGAAACAGGATGCTGGGCTTGATGGACCCTTGGTCTGACCCAGTATGGCATTTTCTTATGTTCTTATGTTCTTACCATGTTTTATCTATTTATTAACTTATAGGCTTATTAACTGTTTTAGTAATATACACTAATTTGTTACTTTGATTAATCTGTTCAATGTAAACCGCTAAATTGAAGCGATAGTTACTGTTCCTTGTAAACCGGGGTGATATGTAAATTATACAGGAACTTCCGGTATATAAATCCGTTAAATAAATAAATAAATATGTGAGTCTGCAATACTGCCCACAGGCCCATGAGGCAGTGCCTGGATGTACACTACAACTGGGACTGCTGTATGTGCACACACCAAACTTGTAACTACAAAAGAGGCCTACTGGGGATTTGGCTTCAAAGAGCACTAAATTACTTTGTAAATTAACCTTCAAGGTTATTATGTATATTTGTCTTCCTAACCTTAGCATTTAAGTTACTATGTTGCAGTGTAAAATAAGCAGCCTCTGCATTATGTGTTCAGTTATATGTAAACCGATGTGATATCTCGATCGAATGTTGGTATATAAAAACTAACAAATAAATAAATAATAAGACAAATAATAAAACTGCCCACAGGCCCACGAGGCAGTGCCTGGATGTACACTACTACTGTGCACACACCAAACTTGTAACTACAAAACAAGCCTACTGGGGATTTGGCTTCAGATAGCACCGCTGTCCCAATATATGTGAGTCTGCAAAACTGCCCACTGACGCCCAGTGCACTACCTTCTTGGCTTAAAAGAGCACTGCTGCCCAATATATGTGAGTCTGCAAAACTGCCCACTGACGCCCAGTGCACTGCCTTCTTGGCTTAAAAGAGCACTGCTGTCCCAATTTATGTGAGTCTGCAAAACTGCCCACTGATGCCCAGTGCACTGCCTTCTTGGTTTAAAAGAGCACAGAGAGACAGTCTGAGTTCAATAAAAAAAAACTGCAGTTAAAAAAAAAAGCCTGGCTTGGCACAGCAGCAAAAATGAAGAAATATCTTTTTCATTGGAAAATTATATCGAAATTGAATATATCTCCCACCCACAACACCCAAAACCTGCTTGCAACCTACCCCAGGGGGTAAAATAAGCAGCAAAATGCCACTGCTAGCAGCTTGTCTCGGACAGACAGAGAGACCGTCTAAGATCAATTTAAAAAAAAGTGCGGTCAAAAAAAGCATGGCTAGCTGGTACTGCAGCAAAATCGATCTTTTTCAATGGAAAATTCTATCAAAGTAGCTAGCAATTGAATACAGATTTAAGACACTCAGACTAGCTCTGAGTACAGCCATGTCCCCGGACCACCCCCGCAAAGAAAGAGCATGGCACGCCATGTGCTTAAGGTATAAATAGTATAGCGTCATCAGGAACAGCATCACAGAGCACTGAGTGAGAGTGGCAATTGGCTGCATTAGAAAAATGCTTAGCTCCGATAGGTTGCATTCTCATCTCCTTGCCAACCTGACTGACCCACTCTGTGACAGGGCTGTGAGGTCACTTATGACTCACAGGAATGGGCTGGTTTTTGCTATGGATACTCCCACATGGCCTTCTCCTATTTCAAACGGCTGCTAAGAAATTACTGCGAATCAAAAGAATGAAACTAATATGATATCTTTTATTCGTGGGGGATCGCGATGCGTTTCGCGAACCCACGAATACAACGAATAGGGACTTATGCGTTGCGGATTGCACATTCGTTGAAAACGAATGCATATCCCTACTCCCTAGTACAGCAAATCCTAGATTTGTCAGAAGAAATATTATATTAACTCTGCTGGAGTTCAGCATTTGAATTAAAAAAAAATCAGCTCATTTTATGTTTTCCTGATGAAGAGAATATAGCTCTCAAAAACTATTCACAAATATATTCATTTGACTAAAAAGATATCGCCTACAGCTTGTTTTGTTGCTCTGTATTTCTAGATATGTAAATGATCTAACATAACACAATATTATTGAAAATCAGTTCATAATTAGGATCACTAACCTGAGTGTTTGTTATATATCATTCCATTTTATCTCTGTGTTAAAACCACTTGCACTGCTGATTTAGAAATGAAACAGAAATGCCTATAATGCCAAACAGTAAATTTTAACATCATTGAGGGAATCTAGAAGGAAAGTAGCTGACTATGATAGATAGAGCTTCTACTCAAACACTAGCACCATTGGCCCTTATTCAATAAATAATGTTTAAAAAAGAAAAAAAAAAACGCTTTACTAACAGACTTCTCTTAGATATTTCTTACCTATAATTCCATTTACAACAGGAAATCCCATAAGTCTGATGAATGAAATAGCTTTACAAGTTTGGTTTCTTTGCGAACTGAAAGAATACCAGAGAAGAAGACAAATTTGGTGCTGAACTTTCTGAGGCAAGGTCTAAGACTGCAAATTTCTTACTGTAGCTGAAATAGACTGATAACAAACCTTCATGCTGCTTTTCTCCTAATAAGCTGCATTTTTACATTCTACCTTAGGGAAAGAGATAATCAGTAGAGAAGCTAACACGCATAAAAAACTGAAAAATAAATATGACTCGGCCTATCCTTGCATACAGAATCCACAGAAACAAAGGATGGCTACATATCAGATACAGGGATCTAAAGAAATCACCAGGAGAGGCCAGAGTGTTAATTCTTGGGGGATACATGTCATAATCCTCTCTTCTTTGAAGGAGCCATGATGAATTTATTCCCTGCAACATCTGACTCTTAGACATCATTATTTCATATAAATAGAGGGAGGGAGAGAGAGAACGAAAGCACGAGTGAGGGAGAGAAATTGTGATGTTATTCCCACAGCAGCATGCCTGCTCAGCAATATGCTCCTGGAAGAATAAAAACCTTGGTATCTCTCATTTTCTGGCAGAATTGCAGTTGACTTTTGCTGTCTGAATCTTTTTCTAAACTAATTCTCTAGGCATATGAAAAAGAAAACAGAAACATAGAAGATGTCAGCAGATATGGACCACCTGGTTACTTACCCAGTCTGCCCATAGGGCATGGCCTTATGCAAACTGTGGTCCTCTCTCTCTATCTTTCCACTACTAAAAACCCTTTGCGTCTATAACCCATACATGCTTGAATTATTTTCAGCTCCTATAGCATCTGCTGGAAATCTGTTTCACTTGAAAAAGTATGAACCTCCCTCCCTCTAGCTTCATATAATGGTCCCTGAGCTTTGTTGAAAATCAAATGGCAATATCCAGATGTACAGATATGTGTGTGTGTGTGTGTGTGTGTGTGTGTGTGTGTGTGTGCATGTATACTATATATGGAAGCATGATTAAATTGGGCTATTACCCCCAATAAATAAGGTTAATGATGAAAAACACAAAAGTATGTTTCTCAGAAGGCTACCTGTACAAAACATGAGCAACAAGTGGGGCAGGGATGAGGATCTGCAGAGGGAAGACAAAGATTTGCAGAGAGAAGACAAAAACTATGAGCACAAATGCTCAGTCCAGGGAATAAAATTTCAGACTTACAAGCCATAATGGCAGAGGAAAAACAATATATTTCACCCGTCACAGAAACATGGGTCAGTGAGTCCCTTGACTGGGATATAGCCTTACCTGGCTATAATATTTTCAGAAGAAAATAACAAGATAGGAACTGAAAAGGGAGAGGAATAATATTTTATATATAAGCAATAATATTAAAGCAACCAAAATGCTAGTGGCATAAAGGAGGAGACACTGTGGGTTACCTTGGAAAGGGGGAAGACAATTCCATCTACACTGCAGTCACCTACAGACTCCCAGCATAGACATGAAAGTTGGATAGGGATCAAGTCAAAGATATACATAAAACTGCAATGAAGGAGGAGTTGCCGCTGGTAGGAGATTTTAATGTTTTAGATATTTCTTGGACCATCCAATATATGGACGGTTAGAAGTGGAGAGATCCTGGACTCCTTTCAAGGGGATCTCTTCAGGCCAATAGTCATGGAACCTACCAACTAGAGCTTACAAATGGAAAAAGTGTTTCTAGTGTCCAGGTAGGTAGTCACCTGAATTCCAGTGATCATCAGATAATAGGGATGTGCAGTCCCAAAACTTTTGGATTGTTTTGCTTTTTTTTTTGAGAGGGGCTTGTCAAAATTTGTTTTATTTAATTTTATTCAGTGTGATTCATTTGCCACACCAAATAAAAAAAAAATTAAACTAGAAAAATACCCCTCCCTAAAAAAAACAGAACCACAGGCCTCAGTATAACAAGACCTCAACGTCGAGGCCCAGTTTTAGGCCTAGTCCCAGCACTGGGGCCTGGGCCCAAAGGCTGGGTCCCATTGCCAAGGTCTAGGTCAGTGCAGGGGGCCCCAGCTCGAGACCTAGTCCTCTCACCAAGACCTAGGGCTGGTGCTGGGGCCCAGCCCAAAACCTGATCCTGTTGTCAAGGCCCAGACCCAGCACCAAAGCCTGGTCCCATAACGGAGACCCAGGCTTTGGTGTGGTATGGGGCTCCACCCTGAGGCCTGGTCCCATCACTGAGGCCTAAGGCCTGGTCCCAGTGCCAAGGTTAGGCTGGGCCATGTTTCTGAGGCCTAGACCTGGTGCTGGTGACTGAACCATGGCTTGGTTCTGTCACTGAGGCCAAGGCCTAGGCCTGCCCGGAGGCCAAATGCCAGGCCTCTTGATATCTTCTTCTATCCTTGATATTCCAAAAATGGCACCATCGCTTGAAGGACGTGCCAAAGTGATGTCACTGCGACACCTTCCTTCAGAGCGCATGGCGGCATTTTTCTGTATGGCTTGGTCCCGCCAAAAGCCAGTTGTTTTTTTTTTTTTAATGCACAAATACAAAATACCCAAAAATTTCAGGTATTTTTGTAGGAGACTATTTTCAGTTTCTTTCATTTGGAATAATGTGAAAATGGCCTCATTTGTTGCACATCCCTATCAAATTATATGGTTTAATATGAGAGCCAAAGCAGAGAGAAGTCAATGTCCTCAACTTCAGGTGCACCAACTCTGTTGAAATGGGAGAGTGCCTTAAAAAAAAGGGTTGGCAGATGAAGTAGAGCAGCAGCAAACTGTAGTATCTTTGTGAAGCAGAACAGCATGGGTTAAACTTAAAAGACCTATAGTAAGCGCAACAAATGTTTAAATTAAGAAACTAAATAAAGCAAGAAAAAGAAACCAGTATGGTTTTCCAAAGAGATGGCTGAAAAAAGCGAGGGCAAAAAAATATTAACAGTCAAATAGTACAAAGGATCTGTAAAAGAAGAGCACAGGGAAGTATGTTTGATAAAGCTGAAATGAGGAAAGGTATCAAGAAAACAGAGTGGAAGAAAAGTTAATTGAAATGGTAATGTAAGGTGATAAGACTTTTTACAGCGATGTCAGTTAAAAGGATGAAGCAAAGTTGTGGGATTATAATCCTGAGAAGAGAAAAGGAAAACTCTATATAGGGTGACAGAAAAAGCAGAAATGCTAAACAAATACTTTTATTCATCATTCCTTGAAGAAGGGATTGCAGAAGGATCACTGATTTTGGGCAGGAGCATGTATTGTAGTACATAAGAACATAAGAAGATGCCATTACCAGGTCAGACCAAGACCAATCCAGGCTACAAGTACCTGACAAGTACCCAGACATTAAATAAATCCCATCCTAATAATGCCAGTAATAACAGTGGCTATTCCAAGTCAACTTGATTAATAGCAGTTAATGGACTTCTCCTCCAAGAACTTATCCAAACCTTTTTTAAATTGCACTAACCACATCCTCTGTCAACAAATTCCAGAGTTTAATTTGCATCGAGTGAAAAAAAAAATTTCTCTGATTTGTTTTAAATGTGCTACTTGCAAACTTCATGGAGTGCCCCCTATTCCTTCTGTTATCTGAAAGAGTAAATAACTGATTCAAATTTACTCATTCTAGGCCTCTTATGGTTTTACAGACCTCTGTTATATCCCCCTTCTCTTCGCCAAGCTGAACAGCTCTAACCTCTTTAGCCTTTCCTCATAGGGGAGCCATTCCATCCCCTTTATCATTTTGGTTGCCCTTCTTTGTACCTTCTCTAGTGCAGCTATATCTTAGGGTAGATTCCATTCCATTTACAAGATTTTGTGAAGATCTAGAAAAACTACACGTGGACAAAGATGTGGGACTGGACAGGACTCATTCTTGTATGTTAAGGGAACACAAAGGTTCTGGGGAATCTGCTGAAGGTACTGCTCAAGTCCATATATCTTTGGAGACAGGAGTGGTACCATGCAACTTTATAAAAGTGGTAGCAGAGCAGTTGGAAACCTTCGGCTGGTTAGTTTTAACTCAGCGGTGGGAAAATTAATGGACTCTGCTGAAGGAAAAGATAATGAAGTATCTAGAATCTGGTGGGTTGAGTATGATTTATGTATCTTTCCTTATTGAATTTGCAAAAATGCAACCTTGCAGTTGTGGTGTTAAGGGATTATATGTTGTGCTTCATTGTATGCAGTATCTTTTCAATAAAAAATCAAAAATCTGATCAATTTCTTTGATTGGGTAACTAAAGAATTTAATCTAAGGTGTGCCCTGGATGCCACATGCATAGATTTCAGCAAAGCGTTTCATACTTTCTCACGTAGGAGGCTCATAAATAAATTGAGTTGGCTGGGAGTGGGGTCCCAAGCTGGTGGACTGGATTATTAGAAAGTGGTTGAGTGAAAAATGACAGAGAGTGATGGCAAATGGAATTCCCTCTGATGAAATAAAGGTGATTAGTGGAGGGCCGCAGGGATCTGTCCTGGGGCCGGTTCTGTTCAATGTCTTTGCGAGCAATATTGGAGAGAAAAGTTTGCCTTTTTTTTTTTTTTTTTTTTTTGCAAATGACACTGAGATCTGCAATTGAGTGTACACCCCTGAGGGAGTAGACAGAATGGGAAGAGATCAAAGAAAGCTTGAGGAGTGCTCGCATGCTTGGAAGTTAAGATTCAGTGCAAAATTCCCCAAGTCTCTTTTGCCCTATATGCTTATCTTGATTAGATTGTAAGCTCTACTGAGAAGGGACTATCTTGTATGTGCTTTTGTACGTGTCTAGTAGTGCTATAAAAGTGATTAGTAGTAGTAATAGTAGTAGTAGTAGGGAAAAAAGTGAAGAATTATGCATCTGGGGTACAGCAACATGAGGGAGCAGTACACGATAGAGATGAGAACTTGATGTGCCAGAAAAAAAGATCTTGAGGTAAATAATGTCTGATGTTCATAAGGTAGTGAAACAGTGTGATAAAGTTATGACCAGAGCCAGAGAGATACTAGCATGCAAGGGGAAAGGAATAACCAGTAGAAAAAATGTAATAGTGCTTCTGTACAGGTCTCTGGTGAAGCCTTACCTAGAACATGGTGTCCAATTCTGAAGGTTTTACCTCCTTAAAAAAATATAAAGGCTGAAAGCAGTCGAGAGAAAAACTACCAAAATGATGTATTGTCTGTACCAAAAGTCATGTAAGGTGTTGCGACTGTCGATCTACGACGGCTTCGCCCCTCCTACCTTATTCTTCTTGTGGCTCCTCCCGCTCACCTCGGACTACTGGCTGCAGCGGCGTCTGTCTGCCGACCTCTCCGGCGTCCCCGGACCGGCTTTGGTGCTGCTTCCCGCCATGATCCTCCAAGGTACCATAGGGCGCGTGTGCGCACGCCGCCCTCATCTTTATTTCCTCATTGGCGCGAACCTCAGAGGCGTCCCCCTGAGATGACGTCACGCTGCCCGGATATTTAAGCCTACCTCTTTTGCTAGCTAATCAAGTTAGCAACAACTCGGATTACTACGGATGGGATTCGTATCGAAGCTACTCTGCCACTCCAGCGTTCTCTGGAACTCTTACTGCTAACAGGGTACCCGCTCCTCGGGGGCCTCTTCTGCTTCTTTCAGGTGCTCTCAGGAAATCGGTACTCGCTCCTCGAGGGCCCATGTTCCCTGAGTCGCTGCCTGCATCTTCAAACCTTTCTACTTGGAAGACTTCATTAACAGTTTCCATCTGTGAGTACAACTACCATCTATTCCACAGTACTGCTTCCCTGGAACCAGGTACTCGCTCCTCGAGGGCCTGCCCTCTGTTCCGGTGCCAGACCTCTCTAGTGGAACCGCTGTGTGAGTACAATACCACTGAGTCTCCCTGCTCTAAGGGATCAGGTACTCGCTCCTCGAGGGCCTGCTCTCCCTGTCTCAGAGCTTCACCTATTCTAGCTGGGACTGTATATTTCTCACTGTGTACTCATAAATCTCAGTCTCTTTCCACTACAGCACAGCCAAGCAGAGGATCCGCTGTTCCAGCGCCCTGTGGGATACTCGCCCAGCTGGGCTCAACATCTACTACTCACTACTGCCACCTCTGGTGGTTTCCAAAACTGTTTAAGTAAAGATTCAATCTGTGTTTGTGTGTCCAGAGTCTGGCCTGACACCGTGGTCCCTCGCGGGACTGCCCCCGTGGGCGTGGTCAGCTGCCACAGTGTCCAAGGATCCACCCTAAACACCAATAACCATAACATAAGGACGTAAATATATACAAACTAGAGGAAAGGAGAGAAAAAGGGATATGACAGACATTCAAATATCTCAAAGGTATAGGTCAGGTACAGGAAGCAAACCTTTTTCAGAAGAAAGAATGCTCTAAAACAGTGGCCAACTCCAGTCCTCAAGAACCACAGACAGGCCTGGTTTTCAGGATATCCTTAATAAATAGGCATGAGATAGTGTTGCACCCGTCGGTCGCAGACAGCTGCGCCCTCTATTGCTCACCTTTTTCCTGCCTGACTCAGTTCCTTTTGGGATGATGGCTGCCTCTGCTTCTCCTCGCCGACTCCTCTGGCATCCCCGGTCCGGCATGGGCGATTGCATTCGCCATCTTTCTCCCGGAGTCCCCTAGGGCACGCGCGCGCAGCCCCGTCTTTTTACGTGCGTCATGGCGGGAATCTCGGGGGCGTCCCCACCGCATGACGTCACAAGTTCTGGTATTTAAACTCCGTTCACGATTCCCAATACGAGTTAGCAAGGAATCCTCCATGCTGATCTCTCTACGTTACCAGATGCTCTCGCTCTGTGTTCTCTCGTTCCAGAATGACTTAGATACCTACTCCACGGGGGCCTTGCCTCGCTCCTCTACACCCTCCGGGGTTATCTGCTACCAACAAGGACACCTAAGTTACCCGCTCCTCGGGGGCCTTGCCTCGCTCCTATCTACCCTCCGGGGTAGCCTACCACCTACAAAGCCGCCTAAGCTCCTCGGGGGCCTTATTTTGTCCTGGACCTCCGTTCCTCGGGGGTTCTCTCCTGCAACAACTGCCAGGATCAGAGTGAGTACTACCGCTCCAGTTCTGTCTCTGCATTGTCTCATCTTTCTCTTCATAGATCCTCAGCCTACCCCGCACCGTGGACCACTACCAGATCTACTCTCACTGGCCTTTCCAGCTAGGCTGGGTTCTCGGCCTACCCCGCTTCGCGGACCATCTCCCTCTCGGGACCTGGTGAGACTGTGGAGTTGCCTTTTCCACTCTGCAGCCTTCAGATGGAACATTGCCATCAGACCTCTCCTCTGCTGTCTGGGATCATTGCCCGTTCCTCGGGTTACCTTCTCTGCGCCCATCTCTGCTCAGGAGCTAGCCTATCACTGCACGTCCCCGCAGGGCTCCGCCCTGTGGGAGGGGCCATCTCTTGCAGCGACCAAAGGCCCTAGCCTCAATGTCCAAAGTACAACAGAGGCACTGCTTCCAGTGTACGCAAATCTATCTCATTCATGCTCAGCGTGGGTATCCTGAAAACCAGACCTGTTTGTAGCTCCTGAGGACTGGATTTGGCCACCCCCTGCTCTAGAGCAAGAAGTCATGGTTTTAGGGGTAATCTCAAAAGCAACATCAGAAAACATTTATTTACGGCAAAGTTGGTGAATGCAGGGAATGAACTCCCTGTGGAAGCAGGGGAGACAAAAATGGTAACAGAATTTTAAAAAGCCTGTGATAAACCCAAAGGATCCCTAGTGGCAAAGGAAGTGATGAGAAAGCTAGAGATCAGCTAATTATTTTTCATACCTGCCCTGAGTGTGAATTGCCAAGAGTGCTGACACTTTAAATAAACCAAAACATTTCAATGACAAATTGAAGCATTCCTTATCTCAGTCTTCTTAATTTTCACCATTCAGTGAAGCTGTCACAGTTCATTTTTCTTCTGAATCCCAGGTTTAAGAATATGAAAAAAAAAGACAGTAAATAAAGACTACACTAGTGCCATAATGTAAACTTTTTCTTAGCATGGAAAGAGGTCAATTTTCAAAACCACTTATTGGGGTAAATTGACCTGTCTGAAAACCCTGCCCACTCCTCCGATCAAGCTAACACTACGTACAAGCTCAAACAGCGCACACACTTTTAGCTGGGGTAGAAAAGAGCAATTCCCAGGAGAGAAAGCAGGTTTGGGTCAGAGAATCAAAACAGCTCATGTGCATGGGATATTCAAAAGTATTCTTGCTATTCTATTTGCTCCCTGGCCCTTCTACCCTCTCCCCTAGAGATGTGAATTGTGTCCTCGATCGTCTTAACGATCGATTTCGGCTGGGAGGGGGAGGGAATCGAATTGTTGCCGTTTGGGTGTGTAAAGTATCGTGAAAATCGTTAAAATCGTGAGCCGGCACACTAAAACCCCCTAAAACCCACCCCGACCCTTTAAATTAAATCCCCCACCCTCCCGAACCCCCCCCCCCAATGCCTTAAATTACCTGGGGATCCAGCGGCACACTAAAACACGGCACACTAAAACCCCCTAAAACCCACCCCGACCCTTTAAATTAAATCCCCCACCCTCCCGAACCCCCCCCCAAATACCTTAAATTACCTGGGGGTCCGTAGCCTTAAATTACCTCCGTAGCGGCGGTCCGTAGCTAAATCGGGGGAAGGGGGAGAGCAGGAAAAGCGGCACACTAAATCGTGTAGTCTTCAGCCGGCGCCATTTTGCAAAATGGCCACCGCAAAATGGCGGCGGCCATAGACCAAAATGATTCGACGCAGGAGGTCGTTCCGGACCCCTGCTGGACTTTTGGCAAGTCTTGTGGGGGTCAGGAGGCCCCCCCCAAGCTGGCCAAAAGTTCCTGGGGGTCCAGCGGGGGTCCGGGAGCGATTTCCTGCCGCGAATCGTTTTCCGTACGGAACCCTCGCTGAACGACCTCCGTACGGAACCCTCGCTGAACGACCTCCTGCAGTCGATCTCCTGCCGGCGCCATTTTCCGTACGGAAAACGATTCGCGGCAGGAAATCGCTCCCGGACCCCCGCTGGACCCCCAGGAACTTTTGGCCAGCTTGGGGGGGCCTCCTGACCCCCACAAGACTTGCCAAAAGTCCAGCGGGGGTCCGGAACGACCTCCTGCGTCGAATCAATGACCCAGCGGTGTTGTTGGCGGAGGGATGGAACCGGGATGGGATATTTGGGGTGACTCCGGACACGGTGTGGTGCAGCTTTCGCTTGATCTCCAGAGTGTCTGGTAGTATGGGCCTTCGGGAGATGCAGTATAAATTTTTATGGAGGGCTTATTTATCTCCCCATACTTTGTTCAAGGCACAGTTAAGACCCTCCGATCAGTGTGAAAAATGCTTAGCTGATGCCTGTACCCTCTCCTATGCTTTTTGGAGCTGTCCGAAGGTCCGCTTATTTTGGACACGTATTACCCAACATATGGGGGATTTACTGGATATCAGGGTTCCTTTCTCTCTGGCAACTTGGTTGTTTGGCTATATAACTTCCTCCATGATAAGGGATGTGGACTCTCGTTTGCTCCTTCTCAAAGCCTGTCAGGTGGGGAAAAAAAACTGATTTTACTTCAATGGCACTCTTCTGAAACTCCCTCGTATTGGATGTGGCGAAATGCATTTCACAAACTGCTGGAAATGGAGTGCCTGGCTTCTAGATAGTCACCGCTACACCGCCGCAAATGTTTGAAGAGATGGAATGTCTATATACAGTCGTTATCCCATAAAGTGTCGTTATCCCATAAAGCTATGAGTTTGATTTTGAATGACTGAAGGAGGGTCAAGTTGGAACTGGATTCTGGGAGATTATCAATGGGGGCTGGGGGCTGTATTTTGATATATTAAACCTCAACCATGAGGGGAAGGAGTCAGGAATCCAGGAGGATGGGGGCATGGAGGGATTGGGGAACTTGTGTGTGTGTGTGGGGGGGGGGAAACAGAGGAGGGAGGGTGGATACAGTGTGCATGTTAATGAGCTGAAGTTATTGTTAGTTATAACATGTTCCTGGGCTATGGAAGTGTCCACACAGCTTGGGTGAGTGTATTTGGTTTCTGCTCAATAAAAATTGTTTGAACATTAAAAATAAATAAATAAATAAGGAAAGTGGTTAGGAAAAAAACTGAAAGGAGGAACTGCAATGGTTAAGAGTTTAAATCAGGCATGGATGGTTTAAAAATAACATCTTTTCTAATGCATGTATTCCATGCATTATAAAAGGTTGGAGGAAGATTAAATAATTACCGGTATGGTTAAAAAGATGAGGTGAAAAGGTAAATAATATACAACAACAAATGAATGATATTGTAGTTAAAGTGAATGAAAATGAGAATGCTATTAAAACTTGTCAGAAAATAAATGTGGTAATAGTGAAAGATCAATTATATTGTTCAAAACATCTTGAAATAATTGAAAATAGAATTAGACATCTTAACATCAGAATATTAAATTTTCCTAAATTGCCAGTAGAAATCTTTTTCGTAACTTTAAAAAGGTTTCTTAAAGAAGTTTTACTGTTTACAGATGAAGATATTCCTGCAATTAACATATGTTTTCCATTAGAAAGAAAAGGTTCTATTCCACAAACAATACCTGCCAATTTAACTAGTTTTTTAGAAACTTCAAGCACAGATGTCTTAGACAGGAATACATTAATAGTTTAATTTATAACGTCTCAAGATATGAATAAAGTTATGCGTAGATATTTTCAGAAATTTCCAATACAATTTTATGGTCAAACAATAAAAATGTATCCGGATCTTGCTCCTGTAACTAGGACTAGAAGAAAAGAATTCTTAGCTACAAGACAAAAAGTTCAGTCTGGGTTATTCATTCTTCCTGCGTTACCCATGTAAATGTGAGATAAATAGAGGTGAACAAATGTTTGGGTTTCTCCAAATAGAACAACTTCGGCAATTTTTGGAGGCACAAGTACCAGTCACGTCATCCCCGATGGTTTCAAATGAATAGGGTATGAAATAGGAATAACAGTTGTGAAGCTATGTAAATGTCTAACTTAGTATTTTATTTCAGTTATGGTTTCTCCTTGGAATTTTCTTTTTCTCAGCAATGCTCGATATTTTCAAAAGTTAAATACAAGTATTTGATTTTACAAATGTCATATTACATATTGTAGAGAAGAAAGATATATTTGGGAAATGTTTTCTCTAATTATAAATGGTAAATAAATAAATAAATAGTATATGAGAATTGAGATTTATTTTCAATTTTTGAAATATACTTAATAAATGTTACTGTGGCATTTTTAATTTGAAAATATATAAATAAAGAATTAAAATAAATAAATAAATAAGGAAAGTGGTTAGGAAAAAACTGAAAGGTGCAACTGCAATGGTTAAGAGTTTAAATCAGGCATGGATGTTGTTTAAAAATTACATCTTGAAAGATCAGATGTAGTCCATGCATTAGAAAAGGTTGGAGGAAGATTAAATAATTATCGGTATGGTTAAATGATGAGGTGAGAGAGGCTGTAATAGCTAAAAGAACATCTTTCAAGAAATGAAAAAGGGATTGGAATAAAGAAATGTTGCAAGTGAGCTTGAGGCTCGATCATCGGGAGAGCGTGAGGCCTTGGAACAAGACACAACCCCAGAGTGAAGCTATGAAGTGCGCGCCATGGGTAGGTGAACGCATCCGGGCATGGGCTAGGCAAGACTTGGAGACTTGGAACACTCAGAGACTTGGAAAACTTGGAGACTCTGCTGAACCTGCACACACTAAAATGAGACCCAGCAACGCAATGCTGGTCTCTGGGATAATGCTCTGGAGACTCAATAGCCCTTTCAGACCTGCTGCTTGGGAACGGCTTATGCGTCAGGACAGACGAAGTGACTCAGAAGGCATAGACACGACTAGGAACTTACATGAAGGCACTGAAAACTTAAACTCAACTGGAACAAGGAACATCACTTGGAACATCGCTTGGAATGAGGAACATCACTTTGAACAAGGAACATCATTTGGAATGAGGAACATCACTTTGAACGAGGAACATCATTTGGAATGAGGAACATCACTTCAAAAAGGAGCATCATTTGGAATGAGAAATATCACTTGGAACATGGCTAGGAATGAGAAACATGGCTTGGAATGAGGAACAAGGAGATCCGCTGGCTGGATAAGCTCCACGAAACTAAGAAACCGGAATATCAGAACTAGGATGGCCTCCGAGGACTTGACTCAGCGAAGACAGACTTGGAAGCAGGCCTTGTACTACAAGGTTCCCTACACAGCCCACCATGGGCTGGTCATGGACCATGACATTGGCACACCTGCGAGAACTTGGATTCAGGACTTTGTGCAGTGACACACCCTACCCAGCTGACATGGCAGGTTGTGGACCACACACTGGCACATAAGGAAACTCAGGTAATTGACTAGACAAAGACGTGCAAGACTTGGCCCCAGGACTTGTGTAGCAATGTGACTAACACTGCTCACTGTGGGCAGGTCATGGTCCAAATGCTTGCAGGACTTAGATGCAGGGGTCCAAGGACTTGGATGAGGCAAAGACTCAGAAAATTTGGAACTCAGACTAAGGCACCAAAGACTTGGAACTTAGATAAAGGCCCTGAAGATGGACTCAGGACTAAAGACGCTGAAGATAGGAACCAATGAGAGACCAGGAACAAGGAATGAAGAACATGGTGCAGCTCCAAACAAAGAACATGAAGACCTTGAAGAACTAGAACAGGAACTCCAGGAGCAAACGACTCCTTGTGAAGGCAATGAGGGACTGGCAGAGAAGCCATTTTAAAGGGTTAAAGGAATGACATCATCGGAAAGGGCCATGGAGCTTTTCCCATCGCAGGTCCTTTAAATTATGAACATGGGTGCATGTGCGCCTAGGAGGACGTCAGATGCAGCAACGGGTAGGAGTAGCAAGGTGGCAGTGTTACCAGGCTGCACAAATGAGTTAAGCATTGGCGGCATTCAGGCCGCAAAGAACAGGAACATTGGCGGCAGCCTCGCCGCATGAAGGGAAGGCAGGTACACCGAGCCGTGTTTGCGGTGTCTCCCTCTACCAAGACTGATGAGCAGCGGCATCAGGGATGAGTGCAGCCATTCGTGGCTTGTCCGTGGGCAGCAAGCACAACAAGAAAACAGGAAACAGCATAAGCATGGCAAGTTAGATGCAAAGCATTGGTAAGGAAAGCAAAGAAAGAATTTGAAAAGAAGCTTGCCCTGGAAGCAAAAACTCATAATAAAAACTTTTAAAGGTACCTTCGAGGTAAAAAGCTTGTGAGGGAGTCAGTTGGCTCATTTGATGATCAAGGGGTAAAAAGGGCACTTAGGTATGGCAAAGTCATAGCAGAGAGATTAAATTAATTCTTTGCTTCAGTATTCCTTGAGGAAGATGTAAGAAAGATACCCATGCCAAAATTGATATTTAAAGGTGATGATTCAGAGAAAATGAAAACAAATCTCAGTGAACTTCAAAGATTACTAGGGCAAATTGACAAACTAAAAAGTAGCAAATCACCTGGACCAGATGGTATACATGCCAGAGTGCTGAAAGAACTGAGAAATGGAATTGCAGACCTGGCACTGGAAATTTATAAACTATCATTCACTGTCTATGGAACTTGAAGACTGGAGGCTTGGAATGTAATGCCAATTTTTAAAAAGGGATCAAGGGGTGATATATGAAACTACAGACCAGTGAGTCTGATGTCCTTGCCAGGCAAAATGGTAGAAACTATCATAAAGAACAAAATTGTTGAATATATAGATAGGCATAGTTTAATGGTACAAAGCCAACATGGATTTAACCAAGGGAAATCTTGCCTCACCAATCTGCTACTATTTTTGAGGGCAAAAACATTTGGATAAAATTGACAAGTTGATATAGAATATATGGACTTCCAGAAATCATTTGAGAAAGTCCCTCATGAGAAACTTCTTAGGAAATTAAAATGTCATGGGATAGGGGACAGAGTCGTACTGTGGATTGCAAACTGGTTAAAAGATAGGGCTAAATGGTAAATTTTCCCAGTGGAGAAAGGTGAATAGTGGAGTGCCTTAGAGATCTGTTCTGGGACCACTGCTTTTAATTTAAATATATTTATAAATGACCTGGAAATGGGAACAACAAGGGAGGTAATCAATTTTGCAGATGACACGAAATTATTAAAAGTTGTCAAATCATAAGAGGTTTATGAGAAATTGCAAGAGGACCTTGCAAAACTGTGCATGCAAAGGGCAAATTAAATTTAATGTGGACAAGTGCAAACTGATGCTATTAGGGAAGAGTAACCGAAATTATAGCTACACAATGCATCAGTTTCACATTAGGAGTCATTCAGGAAAAGAATCAAGGCGTCATTGTTGATAATACGTTGAAATCTTCTGCTTAGTGTGCAGCAGTAGCCAATAGGGATGTGCAGAGCAAAAGTTTATGTCCATATGTCAATATGTCCAAAGGGGGTCCCATTTGCGGTCAATATGGACATAAAAAAAATTAAATGAGTTGGGTATATGTCCATAACTTGTAATTTGACTTGTATATCGTTTAACCATTTTATTCTTTCCTATTTCTTCCTCTTCACCAAGTTTTGCTACCCTTGTTAATTGTAACTGTACCTTCGGTCACCTCAGTTCTAGTTTGATGTATTTAATGCACTCCCGTTTCATGTAAACCAGCAAGATATGTTCTCATGATTGCCGGTATATAAAAACCTTAAATAAATAAAATAAATAAATATGTGCAAAAAAAAAAATTTAAACCCCCTCACCCTCCTTAATCCCCCCCCCCCCCCAGACTTACCACAACTCCCTGGTGATCGAGCGAGGAGTGAGGACGCCATTTCTGCAATCCTTGGCTAGAAGCATGTGACGTCGGCGCCACGTCGAGTGACGCGGCGTCACGTGATTCCCGGCGAGTTCGCGCCGGAAGGCTCGTTCGGCCCAAAAAGAACTTTTGGCCAGCTTGGGGGGGTCAGGAGGCCCCCCCAAGCTGGCCAAAAGTTCTTTTTGGGCCGAACGAGCCTTCCGGCGCGAACTCGCCGGGAATCACGTGACACCGCGTCACTCGACGTGGCGCCGACGTCACATGCTTCTCGCCAAGGATTGCAGAAATGGCGTCCTCACTCCTCGCTCGATCACCAGGGAGTTGTGGTAAGTCTGGGGGGGGGATTAAGGAGGGTGAGCGGGTTTAAATTTTTATTTTGGCTCAACAATCGATATTTCCAACATATCCAACATAGCTATGTTGGATATGTGGGAAATCCGATCGTTTATGTCACATCACTTTTTTAAGTTAAAAACAAAATATGCGTAGCGTTTTACATATGCGGTCAATACGAATGCACACCCCTAGTAGCCAAGAAAGCAAATAGAATGCTAGGGATTATTAGGAAATGAATGGAGAATAACACAGCGGATCTCATAATGCCTCTGTATCGCTCTATGATCCGACCTCATCTTGAATATTGTGTGCTGTTCTGGTCACCATATCACAAAAAAAGATATAGCAGAATTAGGAAAGGTACAAAGAAGGGCAACCAAAATGATAAAGGGAATGGAACAATTTCCCTATCAGGAAAGACTAAAGAGGTTAGGACTCTGCAGCTTGGAGAAGAAATGGCTGAGGGGAGATATGGTAGAGTTGTTGTGCCGGAGGTGGACTCTTGGGCTGAGATGGGTTTGATGCTACCCGTAGGAGGGATCCTACGGGTCCCCACCGTCGACAGAGAGGGCTGACGGACAGAGGCCAGTGGCGCTTCACCAATACCAGCCCTCATCCCCATGGATGCCAGGGCCAGCTGGACTTAGGTGGCCTCCGTCAGTGGTCATCGATGGGTGGATCGGAATCAGTACAGAGGCAGCAACTAGTATAGGTATCAGTCTGTACTGGATGAGGCGACCCGGGCACCAATAGGAACACAGTCTGACAGAAGGCGCCCGAGGAAGAACAGGCCAAAGCCTGAATGAACCACGTCCAGGACAAAGGCTGAAGAGGCGTCTTAAAGCAAGCTGGGTTCAGGGCTGGCAGCTATCTGGAAGCAGTGGCAAGCAAGGCTGAGGTCTAGACGAAGAGAGAGTCAAAGGATGGTCAGATAAAGCAGAAGTCCAGGGCTGGATAGAAGCAACGGAGTAGTCAGGGAATGCAGAGATCTGGGACTGGAGAGAGGCAATGGAGTAGTCAGGCAATGAAGAGGTCCGGGGCTGGAGAGAGGCAATGGAGTAGTCTGGGAAAGCAGAGGTCCGGGGTTGGAGAGAGGCAATGGAGAGATGAAGGAACAGGAACACAGGAACAAGGGAACAGGAACGAAGGCAATCAGGATTGGGAACCAGGAACTGAAGAGGCAATGAGCACTCGACTAGCGAGGGGACCTGTTGCAAAGGCAATTTGAGAGAGCGGAGCCTGGGCTTATACACCGGAGCTCGGCCGACCACATCATCCAGGGCCGCGCCCAGGTTCCCGCCACAGTCCCTACTTAAGGACTAGCTGTGCGCACTTGCGTGCCCAGGGAGGGGCGCGACGCTGGTCGGGTCGGCGTCTCTCCGGGGGCCACGCCCCAGGGGCGGCCCGAAAATGGAGCCAACAGCCCACAGCTGCCAGAGACGAGGGACCAGATACTGGATCACTTTGAAAGAGGTGAGGGGGCCGAGCCGCGAGTCTGCTGCGGCCGGCATGTGTAACAAGAGGTCTATAAAATAATGAGTGGAATGGACAGAGTAAATGTTAATCGATTGTTTACTCTTTGAAAGAGTACAAAGACTTGGGGTACACACAATGAAGATTCTAGGTGATATATTTAAAACTAATAAGAGAAAATATTTTTTTACTCAACACATAATTAAGCTCTGGAATTCATTGCCACAAGATGTGGTAATAGCTATTAGTGTAGTTGTGTTTAAAAAAAAGTTGGGCAAGTTCCTGGTGGAAAAGTCCATAAACAATTATTAAGGTGGACTTGGGGAAATCCATTGCTTATCCCTAGGATAAGCAGTATGGAATCTATCAACCTTTTGGGATCCTGCCAGGTACCTGTGACCTGGGTTGGCCACTGTTGGAAACTGGATACTGGGCTTGATGAACCATTGGTCTGGCCCAGTATGGCAAGTCTATGTTTTTATGTTCTTATGTACGCAATGGCTATTTGAAAATTTAGTCCATAATAACCATCACATCAGTGTCAGAGGTTATACTGTTAATAATAAACCTAAACCATTGAGTTCAAACTCAGGAATTAATTCAGTATTAAATCTGAAAGAAGTTATACAGTGTACTAAAATATAACCTTGGTAGAAATCTTGAAAAGGACAGATTAGCCGTCGAGTATGGTATCTTTGCAAATGGGGCAAAAGGGGTAGATGGGCTAGGTAACTCTTTTGTTGTTATGAACATATTCAACTGCTATTGAGGAAAAGCAATTACTTTCTTATGGCACGTACTTTTGACTTCTGCGAATCATTTTCTATTGCATGTTCAATGGTAGTTATTTATCCCATGATATACGGTGAGTAAAATCTGCATGCTGTGAGTTAAAGTTGAGAACCCCTTTGTGCACATTTGTATATGGTCACACCGTATGTTTCAGCTTATGCCATGAGTTCATAGAAAGCCATGATTCTTCAACAAAAGATCTGTTGTAAATTTGTATAATCACATACCATCACAGTAGGCAAAATCCTACCATTCTTAATACATAAGAACAGACGCAGGATATTGAAAAATTAAATGGGAAAGCACATGCTAAGAAAGATCAGTAGCTTAATAACTTTTATCAGCTGGTGATAATTTTACAGATGTTATGAATCAATTAAATTCATGGCCCTCGGTCTCCCACACCAGCTGAGGGATAGATTTGGTGGCAAGAGTTAGGCTCGGCAGAATGGATGGATTAATTGGCCTTTACCAGCTATCATTTACTCTATTCCTATGCAATATTTGACTGCATAGCTTTCAGAGATTATGCAGTATGCTTGCATACATTTGCATATACTTTATGGTATTAATTTCATAATTGTCCATTTTGGTGCAGAGTCCATGGGTATCTTATATCTGTGGACTTTTCAGACTGAAATTATGCTTGTACTTTCACTTTGAAAGTCATCCAGAAGACCCACCAGCACACCTTTCCACATGCAATTTTCAGTAAGTAGGTTTCTGAAAATAATTACATGCATACTTTTGAAAATTAAAAAAATTCCAACCCCTCTCCAACCCTGCCTCCAGGAACAAACCATATGGCTGGTGAAGTTGCAGGAGGAGGATCGCTGTGCACATAAGTTTGCCCAAATATAGCGAAAGTTAATTTCTAAAAAGCCATTTTCACGGGAAAGGTTTACAAAATTACCCTCCCAATGTCTAATTGCACACAAAATAATGAAAATCCTATGAACCTTTTAAAAAGTATATTTTGAAAAATGAAAACAAATATCGCTTTCCAGTAATATGTATTACTCAGATTCTCTTTCCATTATGCTTGCTCTATTCTTTTTTATACTTAGTATTGTGCCTTTTTAACTTTATAAGAATTGCCCAAAGTGGCTTAAAATGCAATTCATAGAAATACAATAAAATACATTTCCAAAACGATACAATACAAATCAAAACGTTCAGTGTACAGATTATAAAATAATAAACCTGTGTTGGGACTTTGCCAGTCACCATTACAAATGAATTTGGATATTCTGAGATGATAGGAGGGGTTCTGGTATATTTGAGCCCTCCCATGTTTGAAACCCCACCTAATTGGGGGTATGGCATGTGGGTGGGGTATATAATCCCCAGGGAGCATGCTCTGTGTTTCAGTGGGTAGGGGAGAAGGATTAAAGAGGGTGCAGGAGCTGGAGACTCAAAGAGGTTGTGCAGGAAAGGTAAGAGATCACCCCACCCCCAAGGATTTCAACTTAGGAGAAAGAGAACCTCCCATGGTTTCAGCCATTTTTGAGGTGCATCGATCCCCAGGATCTTAAGGAAGGAGAGTAGATGCTGAGACTTTCCACAGGGTCTCAAGAAAATACCTACAGTACCTGAATGTAAACCAATGTGATATCTCAGATCGAATGTCGGTATATAAAAGATAATAAATAAATGAATAGTGTTTTAGAGGGGCCTTTGCTCAGCACTTTTTGCAGTGGACATTGAGGGACTTCTGAATGATATTTTGGAGTTTTGAACCAACCTCAAGGGAAGGGCAGTCTAATTATCATAGCTCTCGGATGAGCTGCAGGTCCCAATGGAGGAGCAAGTAAGTGATGTGCTTTATCTACCTAGATTAGGCCCTTTGCAGGGGAAAGAACCAGTGTCTCGGGTAGCCATTTTGCAAAGAACACGACTGCATTCTGCCCCTCAGACGTTTCCGGCTTCCAATCACATGGATTATTATATCACCTGGATCGAGTTTCCAAGTCATCCAGTTTGTCGTGGCCCGCTGTATGTTGATGCTCTAATCTGTCCACTTTTGCGCTTAATGAGGTAATGGACGCCTCCAGCTCACCTCCTCTGTCCTCCACCTTTCCGATGTTCTCCTGCATGACCTCTACCATCTGCGCTACTGGGGCATCTAGTTTAGTGGAAATAGTTTCTGCACATTCTTCCATCAAGCTGTATATGTAATTGCGCTTATCGCCTGATCAGATCGCTTCCTCTCCCCCATTGTCAGAGGCCGAGTCGACTATATTTTGCTGATCAGCAGCCTCCAGTTTTTATACTTGTTTCGAGATCTTACCACCATTTTCAGTGCACAAATAGAATAGATGTCTTGCACACTGCTTTACCAAGTGACATGATGATTCCAGCAGTGGAAAGAGTAAGTTTTAATCAGGATTAAAGAAGGTCTCAGGAGCCAACTCACGCAGCACTTTGCCCAATCAGTGCATAACCGGTAGTTCACAATATTTACCATTTTAATGCTATTATAAAAGCTGCAGCCACAAAATAAGTTTTCATCTTCATCCCAGATGTTTAAGACTTTATCTGTTCTGTAATCCTAAAGTTAAAAAAAAACAAACCCCACAAATTATTTAACAATTGTGCCTTCTTGGAGATCTAAACATTTGTATATAGCAGATGGTGATATTTCAATTATAGATTCTTGACTATGTAAATTGGAAGTTTGATATCACTTACATGAATGTGTAGGTTAATTATCAACCTGTTTGCTGATCACGTCCTCCTCAAAATAAATGATTCATTCTGTGCATGAAACAAGTATGTAGAATATGTGAAATCTGAATCCTTTCAAGTCTTTTTAGATGATCCTGTTCATAATAAATTGATCTTGCAATGCTCTTACCTCTCCGAGCAAGCATTTTAGAAACAGTGGAGCATTTTAAAAAGTACTGTTAATGTGTTTTGGAAAACAGTTCTTTTGTGCTACAGAGGTAACAAAAAGACCATGTGTGGTTGTAAAGCAGAGAGGGAACCACCAAAGATCAACTGGAGTCTATGGAACTGCAGCAGGAATGGAGCTGGGCAGACTACATGTTGACTAAGGCTTTTATCTGCTATTCTATTCTGTGTTTCTAAAACATACACATACACATAAAAGGTGACAATTTAGCAATCCCAAAACGTGAAAGATATTGTAACTAGGGATGTGAATCGAGTGCCCGATCGTTTGCGCTTTCGGGTTCGTGTGATTTCCCGTGGATCGGCATTTTTTTTTTTTTTTTTTAGTGAAAAATCGTTTTTGGCTTAATGCACGCTAACAGGAGTGTGCACTAACAAAAATAGCAAAAAATAACAAACAGTAACAAAAATTAACAGTTTTTTGTTAGTGCGCGCACTAAGCCAAAAAATGATTTTTTGACGAAAATTCAGGGGAAATGCGATCATTTATCAATTTCACTGATATATGACGAATTAAGAATATCGTATGATGTTTTAATTCATCATAAAAATGATTCACATGCCTAATTGTAACCATAACCGTACCCTCTACAATGTATACTGTATGCTTCATGCCGACCTTGATCCCATATCTGAAGAAGGGATCCACGTGGCCTCAAAATCTCATGTAGAGCAACATCTCTTTTCAGTTACCATCTTGGCCCAATAAATGATATTGCAGCTTGACAAAAGAATCTGTTTTCCTTCCCCGGATTATCGTGGCTAATCCGTCTCTTTATTAATGCAACTGCGTGATGCAAATGAGCTTTAAAGTCAAAAGGGAAACATATTTTGCATCAGTTTGTTACACTGCTCTGGAATTCATTCTTAGATTTTCCTATTCCTTAAAAGACAGTATTAGTTAATCCTGGCAGTCTGAGGACAGTTAAACAAGCAGCAGAGGGATTTAATAATAGCTTTTTCTTGTGAGAGATTTGGTAATTGTTCTTCCCGTTCTCCAGGAGAATCCTGCCTTTGAAGTCTGTGGCTCTGCTGCTGTACTGATGACAGCCAGGAAGGTTTGTGAAAGTCGAGGTCACACTTGAAAAGGGAAAAGAAATTTCCAGTTTCAATTTTTCTGCATGTGTGTTAAGTCCTCTATTTCCCCATTTCTCTTGTACTCCTTGATTACATCAAATATTATTGGGGTACAGGGAAATTTGAAGCACATCTTTTTGGATTCTCTCATTCATTGCTCACCGTTGAAGCAAGTTATATAAAATCAGTCAATACACATATACCAGGCCACGGTTCAATCCAAAGCACAGTGCACACAGAGATTGTAATAAAATCATACAAATATACACAGGGAAAGAATATTAGTTTATAAAGACTTGAAAAATGAAATTGCAAATCTGCTACTGGTAATTTGTAAACTATCATTAAAAAATCGACTGTGGTAGCTGATGGTGGGTTGCCAGTGTAACACCAATTTTTAAAGGAACATAAGAGCATGCCATACTGGGTCAGACCAAGGGTCCATCAAGCCCAGCATCCTGTTTCCAACAGAGGCCAAACAGGCTGCAAATCCCTGGCAAGTACCAAAACACTAATTAGATCCCATTCTACTGATGCCAGTAATAGCAGTGGCTATTCTCTAAGACAACTTGATTAATAGCAGGTGATGGACTTCTCCTCCATGAATTTATCCAAACCTTTGTTAAACCCAGCTACATTAACTGCACTAACCACATCCTCTGGCAACAAATTCCAGAGTTTGTGTGTTGAGTGAAAAAGAATTTTGTTGGATCAGTTTTAAATGTGCTATTTGCTAACTTCATGGAGTGCCTCCAGTCCTTCTATTATCCAAAAGAGTAAATAACTGATTCATATGTACCCGTTCTAGACCTCTCATGATTTTAAAGACCTCTGTCATATCCCCCCTCAGCCATCTCTTCTCCAAGCTGAAAAGTCCTAACCTCTTTAGTCTTTCCTCATAGGGGAGCTGTTCCATCCCCTTTATCATTTTGGTCACCCTTCTCTGTATCTTCTCCATTTAAGCTATCTTTTTTGAGATGTGGTGACCAGAATTGTACACAATACAGGGTAGGGGTGTGCATTTGTTTCCTATGTATTGGTAATCCACAACGAATAGGGCCATATTCGTTGTATTCGTGGGGAAGCGAAAGGTATTGAGATTCCCCACGAATACAACAAATCTTCGCCGAATTATTCGGCCATCTAAAGGAGCGAATTTAAACAAACCTCCCACCCTACTGACCCCCCCCCCAAGACTTACCAAAATTCCCTGGTGGTCCAGCGGGGGGGGGGGGGGGTCTGAGAGCCATCTCCTGCACTCACGCCCTCAGCTGCCAGTATTCAAAATGGCGCCAATAGCCTTTGACCTTACTATGTCACAGGGGCTACCGGTGCCATTGGTCAGCCCCTGTCACATGGTAGGAGCAATGGATGGCCGGCGCCATCTTTATTTTCCATTTCTTTCCTTGGGGGACCCTCCTGACCCCCACAAGACTTGCCAAAAGTCCCTGGTGGTCCAGCGGGGGTCTGGGAGCGATCTCTTGCACTCGGGCTGTCGGCTGCCAGTATTCAAAATGGCGCCGATAGCCTTTGCCCTCACTATGTCACAGGGGCTACGTCGGCCCCTGTGACATTTATAATGTAAATTATAGATACACCATGCAAGTTTCTATATTAGGAGTCAGCATTCAGGAAAAGGTTGTAGGTGTCATTGTTGTAATACTTTGAAATATTTTTCTCAGTGTGTAGCAGAAGCCAAGAAAGCAAATAGAATGATAAGGATTATTAGGAAAGAAATGGAAAATAAAACAGAGAACAACATAATGCCTCTATATCACTCCATGGTAAGACCTCATCTTGATTATTATGTGTACTTCAGGTCACCATAATCACAAAATGATATAGCAGAATTAGAAAAGGTACTGAGAAAGGAAACCAAAATGATAAAGGGGATGGAACAATTCTCCTATCAGGAAAGATTAAAGAGGCTAGGACTCTTCAGCTAGGAGAAGAGACTGCTGAGGGGAGATATGATAGAGGGTTATCAAATAAAGAGTGGATTAGAAGGAGTAAACCTTAATCAGTTGTTTACTCTTTCAGAGTACAGACCAGGGAACACACAATGAAGATTCTAGGTGATACATTTAAAACTAATAAGAGAAAATATTTTTTTATTCTTCACATAATTAAGCTCTGGAATTCGTTGCCAGAGAATTTGATGAAAGCTATTAGTGTAGCTGCATTTAAAAAGAGTTTGGACAAGTTCCTGGAGGAAAAGTCCATAAAGAATTCTCCCTGGGATAAGCAGCATGGAATCTATCAACCTTTTGGGATCCTGCCAGGTACCTGTGACCTGGGTTGGCCACTATTAGAAACAGAATACTGGGCTTGATGGATCTTTCATCTGATCTAGTATGGGAAATCTTATGTTTTTAAGTCTGGATACATTGGTGGCAGTGCATACTGAAATTTCAGCATTTTTGGATTAAAAAGAACTACAATACTATAATTAAGTTAAAAATATACTTTTATGTTATAGTAGAAAGATTATGATAAGTGCTTCTAAACATCTGTTTGAAAGCATGTTATTGGTTTATAGTATCTGTTGACTAGACTCTGAAATGCAGTTGTGTTTTGAATTTAGACATCCTGACATCTGTAAAAATGTAAAAGCTTGTATGAACTATAGACAAGAAGTCAATGGAATAACGTTTAAGCTTCTTTTTGCTACTGTATCTCTGCAGCAAGAGAAGAGTGTATATTTCTTTTTTTTTTTGGCATGGAAATAAAAGTTAAAAAAAAAAATACAAAAATAAATGTGATACGTTTTAATTTGACTAACTTTTGTGAGTTCTCACCCCTTTCCTCAGGTCCAAACAGAATGAGCAAAAGGCGACATTGCCAGAAAATACAAGAGAATCATAAAATACCTTATAATGGTAGTGTAAAGGAGACAGGGAAGAGGCTTATAGGTGAATTTACAAAGGAGTTATGCAAGTAAATGCAACATACTCTTGTAGCACTTAACACAAGTAAAACCTATAGACAATTTAATGGCATGTAGGAATTTCCAAAACCCCAGTTACATGGGTAAAATCCATTTAAACTTGTAATACAAACTTTTAAGCGTGCAAATTCTTTTGAAAATCAGGCCCATATACAGGCCGATTCAAAAATAAACCCGCGGGAGAGCCAGCGCTCCGTGTTGAGTGCCTGCTCTCCCGACGCGCACCCAGGCCACTCTCCTGGGCTCGCGATTCTGTATTTAAATTAGGGCCTGCGCTAATAAGGAGGTGCTAGGGACACTAGTGCTTCCCTAGCACCTCCTTATTAGTGGAAGCAGCGACTGTCAGCAGGTCTGACAACCGACGCTTAATTTTACCGGTGTCGGGTTTTCAAACCCGCTGACAGCCACGGGTTTGGAAAATGAACGTTAGCGAAATTGAGCGTCCGTTTTTGAACCTATGACCAGCGGGCAGATTTTTTTTTTTTTTAAAGAACTTTTTGGGTTTTTTTAAATTTTGGGGGCCTCCAACTTAATATCACCATGATATTAAATCGGAGGGTGTACAAAAAAATCATTTGTTTTCTGCTTTTCTGTACACTTATCCGGTGCTGTCAATGGTTGCCTGCCTTTGGGCAGGCGTTAATTTCTGAGAGTAAAATGTGCGGCTTGGCCGCTCATTTTACTTTCAATATTTTGGGGAAATAACAGGCTGATGAACATGCATTTTCATGCGATGAGCGTTATTAGTTTCAGGGTGGTTGGCCACGTATTTTCCATGTGCTATTACCCCTTACAGTATAAGGGGAAATAATAGCGCGGCCAAACGGGGGATTAAACGGTGCGCTCGGCCAAGCGCACCATTCTGTATCAGCCTGTACGTGCTAGAGCGATTACTACTGCTTCTCTATCATCTTCTTTGTTCTGGTAGCAAGTGAAAAGGTTCCAAAGTCTTTCTCGAATTTTTATATGATTTCTGAAGTGTTTGATTATTTTAACTTCAAATGTCTTATGTTCTTGGATTGTATTTGCATTTTAATTTTTAAAATTGAAATGCCTGTGGCTTCATATATACTGTATATATGTAAGAAAAACCTAACATGCAGACATAGGGAGTATAGAAAGATAGGGCCAGTGGCTTGGTGGCCTTGCTGAGCCACTGCCATGTGGAAGTTCATAGGCTTGATTCCTGGGCTAGGTCTTCCACTTCTCAGGCTGGCTGGGATTTAGCTCCCTGCCAAGGATTGCCTCTGCAATGACTGTGCTAGATAATTTGGGAGGAGATATACAATCCCTGGGTGGTTGCAAATGAAGGCTGATGGCTCCAGTTCCAATTAAGATGGAAGCTCTTAATAACGAGAGAAAATTTCCAGGCCACTCCCACTCCCCTCTCCAAAAATATATTCAAAATTTGTACTTTATAAAACACATAATAGAGAAATGTAGAATTGCTTATTCAATATTGGCCCAATTTTAAAGGGCCATGCACGTAAATTTTGGGGGTTATGTGCGTGGCCAGGCCTTGCGTGCCCCGCACACATTTTACAACGGGCCTGGCCATGCCGAGCCTGCTGAAAGGGGAGGCCCAGGGGCATGTTTCTGGGTGGGGAGGGGGCAGGCCGGGACAGCACCATTAGCCGCTGTCCCAGGTAAGCACATGTCAGCACTTCTGCTCCGAAAATACTGACTTACCCAGGTAAAATAATTTTTTGAAAATTACCCAGCTTCCATGTGGCTAAAAGTATGCACATTGTTCCTCAACATGGGTACTTTTAGCCACATTGTGTGGAGATGTTCCCTGGGGCAGAATTGGGTCAGGAAGGCAGCAATGTTCAAAGTTTTGCATTTTTAAATTACAAATTTTGTTTTGCAGGGAAAAAAATAGCCACAGAAAAAGAGGCTATTTTTCCTAGAAAGTTTTCAAAGGGAAAATATGTGCATCTGATTATTTACAGGGCATACATTCCCTTTGAGAAATGGTGCAAAGTTTACAGTTAAAAATACTCCACACACACTGCCACAACAACAGACTTGAAAATTGCCCCAAGTAAGTGTAATAGCAGACTGGAAAAAGGTAAGCATGAACTTAAAATGTAGAAAGCTGGCAAGTAAATAGGACTTTAACCAGAGCTGCTCAGCAAAGAGTGTACAAAAGGATATAAACAGGATGGAGTCAGTCCAGAGGGTAGCTAATAAAATGGTCAGTAGTCTTCATTCTAGTGCCTATAGGGATAGACTTAAAAGATCTAAACATATACAGTCTAGAGGAAAAGCGAGAAAGGGGAGATATAATAGAGACATTTAAATAACTCAAAGGTTTCTGTACAGAAGAGGCAAGTCTTTCAACAGAAAGGAGGCTCTAGAATGAGGTGTCATGGGATGAGGGTGAAAGGAGGTAACTCAGGAGTAATTTTAGGAAATGTAGAGAGGGTGGTGGATGCATGAAATGGCCTCTGTAGATAGGGTGGTGGGTGCATGAAATGGCCTCAACATGGAAGCAGTTGAGTCAAAACCAGTATCTGAATACAAGAAAGCATGGGATAAATACAGGGGATTTCTAAGGGAATTATGGGAATTATAGAGCTAAATTAATTGGATGAAAGGGCAGACTGGATGGACCATACAGATTTTTTTTCTGCTGTCATAGTTCCATGTTTCTATATAGTGGAACATAGGAGATGGATGTTGGGGATGAGTCAAGGTGTGTGTGTGTGGGGGGGGGGGGGAGGAGATGAGGGTGTCTAAAGCAGACACAAGTATGGTTTTGTACAAAGAAACTTCCTCATCAACAGACTTGGGTAAGGTAGCAGAAGAGAAGAGTGCTAATAGTTGAGAGGGTACAAGAGTCAATAGTCTGGAGATTCCTAATAGTAGATGTGACAGGGTGAGACTATGGGTGAGAGAGACATTAAATGTTATCAGATGAATGCCAGTGAGCAGAAGAACAAAGATGGAGAAGCCTAAGAGAGTGAGAGCATTTGGAAGAAAAGACGGATCAAGGCAGTGGCCATACTGGTCAGTGGAGGCAGTAGTGCATAAATGGAGATCAAAAGAGAAGGTTAAGGCAAGGAGTTTTGTGGCAAAGATGTCAGAAAGATCCTCAGCATGGAGATTATAGTCCCCAAGAATAAGGAAACGGGAAGAAGCGTCAAGCAGTGGCATAGCCATGGGTAGGCCTGGGTAGGCCATGGCCCCAACCACTTTGGGCTCAGGCCCACCCAACCAGAAGAGGCCTTTTACCCATCCCCGCAAAGGTGAAGAGGAGGTCCTCAGAAGAAGCAAGTCTGCCATGGGATCCCATCCCCGTGATGGTGAAGAGGAGGGCTGGAGCTGCAAGACAGTGAAGAGGAGGACCAGAGCAGCAAGGCTGTCGCGGGATCCCATTCTGAAGGCGGCGGAAGTAGGACTTTGGCTGTGCCTAATGAAAAGGCCCTGCGTGTGTGTGTGGGTGAGAATGGGAGCTTGAATGTGTGGGTGAGAATGGGAGCCTGGGTGTTCATCTGTGTGTGCATAAGAATGGGAGCCTGGGACGGGGGTGAGAGAGTGAGAGCTTGTGTGTGTATATGAAAGAGTATGTAAAGTGAGAGCTTGTTTTTGTGTGTGGGGAATGTGAGCTTGAAGGGGGGGGAGAGCATATGAGAATGAGAGCTTGTGTGTGTGTGAGGGAGTCTGTGAGAGAAAGCGTGTATGTGTGTATGTGAGAGGGAGGAAGGGAATAAGACAGTAGGAGAAGAGAGACACTGAAAAGGAATTAGGAAATGAGCAACAAGGAAAAATGGGAAAAAAGATACCAGGAGACTAGTTTCTCAGGCTTTCTATTTCAGTTTTGTTTGCATGTTTCTGTTTCTAATTTCTAGTCTCTTATTTCTATATTAGGTAAGGGTCGGTCTCTGTTTTGCCTGTGTGTGTGTCACTGAAGTGCAGTATTTCTGCTAGCATGTAGGTTCTCTGTAGCAGTCCAGCTTGTTCTGTTACTCCAGTAGGTGTTATATTAATGTTCTAGGGCCTGGTGTAGTATTTGGGGACTATATGGTATGGCAAAGTTCTAGATGTCTTTTTCTTTGCAGGAGTTTGTGTTATTTCATAAAATAGCAGTGGAGGGATATTTTTTGCTGAGGTTACAGCAGAATTGAATTTTTTTTTCATGTTGGTTATCATGTGAATTGTCCTAGCTCTGCTCTGCACCTGTTCTGATGATTAATGCTATTTTATTGTAGTTATGATGATTTCTGGCTTTCTGCGAAGAGGATTCATGAAAGACTACATTCATTTTTGTTTTATTACATGATTGATTGAATTTGTTTGTTTTCTTTGCTTTTTACATGATATAGTTGTGCATTTATAAACTGCAATAAATATAAAATAAATTCATATAGATTAATAAGAAATTTTTAATTCTGGTAAGTGCTTGAAATAATTGAGGTAATTTATTTTAAAGTTTCATGCATGATGCATAATTGCTGTTGCAAACTACTCAGAAAGCCATTGCAGGGTGCAGTATATGGCATTATTTATCAATAAGAATAGAACTAGTAGGTCTCAGACCTGCATGCCTTGCCTACAGCCCACCCATGTTAACCTTGTGCCCACCCAAAAAATCAGTTCTTCCTTGGTTTTCCTTGACGCCACTGGCGTCAAGGAAAACCAAGAGTCAGTCAGTGAGGCAGGAGAAGAAGGGACTTAACAGGGGACAACAGATGAAAATTAAAGGGATAGGGGGCAAACAGGGAGATGATGTGGGCTTCAAAAGAAGAAAAGCCATGAGATTGAAGAGGGAAAAGGCACTGAAACTTGCCAGAGAGGGAGAGAAACAGACCAGCACGACATCCAACTGAGTTAGGTGCATGAGAAAAAAAAAAAGACCTCTATTAGAGCAGCAACCGAGGCAGAGTCCTTAGGGGAAAGCCAGGTCTCAGAGAGTAAGAAGCTGGATGAAAAGATAGATAAAACAAGCATGAATATAGACAAGCTTGTTAGAGGCTGAGTGAGCAGGCATTCCACAAAGAACCTGATGAAAAGGGAGAGAAGAGGAATAGGGATAAGGTTGGAGGTATAAGTATTAGGGATGTGAATCGTGCTTCTGACGATTGAAAATATCGTACGATATTTTCAAAATCGGCAGAAATTAGGGGCTCCCCGAGACCGATAGGAAAACCCCACTAAATTGTTCATGGGGGTTCTCTTATCGTTTTGGGGGAGGGCGGGAAAAACGGCACACAAAAATGACCCCTAAACCCACCCTGACCCTTTAAAACTAATCCCTTAGCTTCCCCCACCCTCCCAACCCCCCCAAAAACGTTTTACAGGTACCTAGTGGTCCAGTGGGGGTCCCGGGAGCGATCTCCCGCTCCCGGGCCATCGGCTGCCACTAATCAAAATGGCGCCCATGGCCCTTTGCCCTTACCATGTGACAGGGTATCCGTGCCATTGGCTGGCCCCTGTCACATGGAGGGAGCACTGGATGGCCGGCGCCATCTTTAAAAATGGTGCGGGTCATCCAGTGCTCCTACCATGTGACAGGGGCCGGCCAATGGCACCAATATCCTGTCACATGGCAAGGGCAAAGGGCCATCGGCGCCATTTTTATTAGTGGCAGCCGATGGCCCGGGAGCGGGAGATCGCTCCCGGGACCCCCACTGGACCACCAGGTACCTGTAAAAGTTTTGGGGGGGGGTGGGGGAAGCTAAGGGATTCGTTTTAAAAGGTCGGGGTGGGTTTTTTGTTTATCGGCTCGGGCGCAGCCGATATAAAAAAAAAACCTGATCGGGCCTGACAAAAAAAAAAAAAATCATGATGTGAACCGAAATCGGAACCGATTCCGGTTCCGATTCACATCTCTAATAAGTATTATATACTATTACTAGCTGTACCCTGCCACGCGTTGCTGTGGCTGAGCCTGGTTAAGATGAAAAAACAGAACAGAGCCAGGGGATATCTGTAATAGGTTTAATTTTGCAATGCTTGTGGGTATACGACATTTTTTATTGTTCCATCGTTAGCGCAGATATACAAATTGTCATGTTTGCCTACTCGTGAACATGCAACATACAATTGTCCATGTGAGAAGCAATCGGTTTGTAGATGTAAACCGCAGAGGTGTAAAGATTGTCCTTGAGCTTTGTTGATGGTTATTGCAAATGCCAATCTAATTGGGAATTGCAATCTTTTAAATTGAAATGGCATATCTGTTGAAATGATAGGGATGCGAGGAATGAGTACATCTTCACCTTTGAAAGGTCCTGTCAAGATTGTAGCTTCTATGATATTGGTCCTTAAATTTTTGATAGCAACACATCCCCTTTGTTTCTTCATAGCCTTGCAGTATGGACACACGTGTGTCATAGAGCCAATGAGAACATGCCGTATGAAAGTATAATCCTTATATGGGTTGTATCGGAAAGCAAGTCGATTATAATGTTTGGCCACTTGATGTGGGATCCATGGCTGACGTTGAGGTGCTGTCGGTGTTAGAGGGATTTCAGCCACTGTCAGCGTTTCATGGGCATGGTGTTGTGAACGAAGGAGATTGTGAGCAGCGGAACGTGCTTGCCGTGATCGCAAGCGTGCCTCTAGCAGTCCGGATGCACTTTGCTCGGCCGCTTCCTGCTGTCTTCCTACAGCTATTCTTTCCTTGTTGTGCTGTTTTTTTTGCTGCCCGTTCCTCCTCCGTGCGCCTAGTTCTAAGGCGTTGTGCCGCTAGCGCAGCGCGAGTACGCCGACGTAAGTTAGATTTTCTGTGAGGCATCAGTTTGGTGAATTGCAAGAGATGTATGAATGGTGTGTAAAAGGATCACGGGAAATGGGACTGTAATGTCCGAAGAGCAAGAGAAATGCACAGGGCAAAAATTAATGCCTTCTTAGGTAAGAGGATCCAGACCTTAAAAAGCAGTTACGACGCTGATAGATAAGAAATGAATTGGTGTGTATAAACGTGGTCAGTCAGTGGGAGGTTGTGACCCTTAGGGATAAAAATAGGGGAGTGACTAATCCACCTAGTAATGTGTCTGTAGAGAAGTTTCTTTTGGAGGGCTAATCCGCTAGCTTTCAGAGATCAGTAAAGGTTATAGTTTGTGTGGTTTGGTTTTTTTTACCCCAAATTAACAGCACCAGCAAAGAATAGTTTAAATATGCAAGCACACCTTCCTGGCCCCCCCCCCCCCAACCCGGTGAAATAGAGCAACCCACGCTACAGCCCCCCCTCTCGGGAGATGTGGAGAATGAGTGCCCCCCCCCCGTGAAAAACGCGCGGCGGAAAATGAGAACGGTCCCCCACCGTGCTCCTCCCCGGCTACCTGTGTAAGCTGCCAGCCGGTGGCGAGGGTGTGTGCTAGGGTTTGTTCCGCCGGCTGCCATGTCGCAAAACTTCACCGGTGAAAGTGGTGCGTCAGGATTCCTGACCTAGTAAGGGCAAATGTCCGCTGAGGATATGGCGCCGACGGGCTCTTGCCCTTACTATGTCACATGGTGTACTGACATCATTGTTGTCTCCGTATAGCATAGTAAGGGCAAGGTCCGCCGGCGCCATTTTTGTTGCTGGCATCCGACGGCCCTACTGAATGCGATGTGTCCCGGACCGTTCCTGTGGTGCCGGCGGAGAAGCAAGGACTTGTTTCAGGTGTAGTGTGTGATCGGAGTGCAGTGCGTGGGTGGGTGGAAGAGGGTACTTTAATTTAAATTCGGAGGGTGTGTGAAATGCGTGGCTTCCCAATGTAGCAGCCAGGAATCCGTGTTTTGGTGTGTTTTGGGAGGGTGGGTGAAGTAAGTGACATTGGCAGGTGTGTGGGTGGGGGGGGGGTGTGGTGTGATGAGTGTGGATTTCTGTGTGTTATGAGGGAGTGTGAATGAAAGACAATAGCCCTGTGTGGGGGTGGGGTGTGGTGTGGTGTGTGAGTGTGTGTGAAAGGTGTAAGAGGTTGCGCTTGCGCCGACAGCCACCAGATGTTGCTGTTTTGTGTAAGCAATTTTTAAACTTGTATTACCTGTCACAGGTGTGACCTATATGTAATGTAAGTGTATAAGATCCTTCCCATATGGGAAGTGAATGTTGTGTGCAAATTTGAACGCATTCGGTTAAGTGGTTGGCGAGATTAGCGACGACGTACAAACTATTTCACATTTTTATTTATATAGATATTATACAATACTCACTGCTCACAATAAACTCCAGTTAACAATGGTATATGGAGTTGTTCGAAATTATATTATGAGGTGTATACATAGAAACTTCAGGAGAGAAAATTCCACCCATGGTGGAAACTTGTAAGAATCGAGAGCCCTCTCAGCCTGCTCATCCTAGCCAGGTAACCATATGGATGCACGTTATATTTTCTGCTGACTAAATTTGTTTCAGTGCTGGCAACAAAATAAATTAGTTATATGAACAATTCCCTCCCCCCGCCAGTAAAATATGAGATTAATATAGAAACATGACGGCAGAAAAAGACCATATGGCCCATTCAGTCTAGTCTGCCATCCATCCAATTATAATTCCCATCACTTCCTTAGAGGTCCCCTGTATTTATCCCATGCTTTCTTGAATTCAGTGACCGTTTTTTGTCTCCACCACCTCCGCTGGGAGGCTGTTCCATGCTTCTACCATCCTCTCTGTAAAGAAATATTTTTCTAAGAAAAAAAGGTCATTCCTGCATTTATTTGTACTAGATTGAGAGGTAATTTGCATTGAGCAATCCCTGAAGGGGAACTAAACCCTGACTTTCCTGTTTCAGGGCCCATTGCTCTGACCACTAGGCTATTATTCCACTCTAGAACCCACTCTATAACTTGCACCAGCCTATCCTCCAAGGATCTCGCATTATTTCTGAGGGAATAGGCTCTGGGTAGTCTCTGTCTCACTGGTTCCACTGTACTTCACATGCTTGTGCACTTCAAATAACACTAGGATACTTCATTTGAGTCTAACCAACTTGTTTATTTTCCTACAAGCATACAACAATAACAGCATCTCACCAGCAAGAGGTAGTTGCTTCACTTCAAGACATCCACTCCTGAATAGTCAGTGCACCGTGAGGTGCTAAAATTAATTCTGGTGCTCTACACCATCATTTAGGCATTCAGAACTCATTAACTGAGATTCATCAAAACTAGGCTAGTGCAAACCATAGAGAGATTACTTGATGCAGATTCCCATTTAAAGAAAAATCCAGTAGGATAAAAAGGTGCAACATTTCCTGGAGCTAGCAAATGTTCAACAGGGGGCTGGATCCATTAGGGTTGCATGCTGAAAAGGGGTAGACTCAGGAGTAATCTTAGGAAATATTTCTTTACAGAGAGGGTGGTGGATGCATGGAACAGCCTCCCAATGGAGGTGGTTGAGACAAAAACAGAGTCTGAATTCAAGAAAGCATGGGATAAACACAGGGGATCTCTAAGGGAGTGATGGGAATTATAGAGCTAAATTAATTGGGCAGATGGGCAGACTGGATGGGCCAGCTACCAAAAACCTGAGCATCCTAAAACAAAGATTTAATCATCTGTAACTCCTCCAAGGGGTTCTGGACTGAATCATTTTATTAAGTAACCACAGGATATACTAGCACAAGGTAGAGCTATCTGCTTCATGCTATATAACCATAGGCATAATGTGGGGCAAAACCTTTTAGAAATCAGATGCATAGCATCTCAAACAATCTAGTTATTGCCTGCAGCAAATCACTAATGCATAGAAAGCTGCTTAATCAAACATGTTTAAAATCATTCTTTTTGCAATAAAATATTATTTTGTACACCTGGAGGTTAAAAATATTGATTGCCAAACTTTTCTTGTGACCACATTTTGACTCCGTATCAGGACTTTTACAATTTCATAGCTCAGCAAATAAAAACCTGATATGCAGTCAATATTCCAGTGCATGCAAAGTTTGAACCTGGCACATAAAGAATCGGAGCTCAACAGAACTGACCCTATTCTGTCTTCAGTCTCCACTCCAGACGAGATCCATTTTCCCAGTATCCTCACAGAGAAAATGTTTGTCCAACCTGCCCTTGGAAATCTCCCAATGACAGCAATTCCACTACATCCCTAGATAACTTGTTCCAGTGCTTAATCATCCTAGTCTTAAGGAAGCAATAATTAAACTTTTTTCTGAAGGTAAATACTTACTTAAACGATGCATGAGTGAAAACCTGGTCTGGTTATTGCCTCCTCTGTGCAGGTAAAAGAATGCTGGTTCTTTGTACCTGCATGTCTGTAAGGCCTGTGGGGAGGATTGCTATTGCTCTCCCTATGTCTAATATAAATGTCCTATTATGTAATTTAAGCTCATTGTGTCTTGTCCTTTCCTGTCTGGCAAGGGAAAATAGCTAATAATCAACCTCATTGTAACCCCCCAGTTCTATCAAATCACAAAGTATTGCTTTCTTGGCTAAATATGTCCACCTACTTCAAACTGTCTTCAGAGGTGATATCAAATCCTCATATCATTTCATTGCTCTCCTTTGGACTTTTTTATGTTCCAAAATGTTCTATTGAGTAAGTATTCATCAAAAAAAAAAAAAGAAAAAACAATTGTGAAGAAAATAGAACAAATTTAGAAAGGAACAAGGCTCAACAGGTGACAATTTACAAGAAATGAGTCAGGAACAAGGAAACTACCGCATAGATAAGAGAGAGAGAAAAAAGAAAAATATACTATTAAGACAAGGCATTAAATTGAAAAACATAGTAGTTGGTTCCACATTTCCTTCTTGTCAAAGCCATGCCTATATTTCTTTGAAGCAACAAGCTCATATTTGGAATAAAGGCACAAAGAATTCTACCACATATTCATGTCAAGGGCATAAATATCTTTCCAATTATTTAAAATCAACTTAATGCAAACCAGAAGCATAAAATCTATAAGTAGATTTTCATGGTGTGACAATTGTGTTGTCATAATTAAAGATTTCTAAATAATAACTTTGAAGATCAAAGGCTCCTGAAAATGTAGCACTTCACAAATTTGACAACAAACAGCATCCCTAATCTATGCAAATTAGGAAAAGCGAATAATAGATATATCAAAGATCCCACCACTTTTGCAAGACTAGCCAAAGTTATCATTAGAGAATGCTAATTTGGCGAGCTTTATTGAGGTCCATACTGGCCTGTGTGCCACAGAAAAACAGACAGAGTCAAGGAAGCAGAGAGGGAAACACAAATAGATTTATCCCAGAATTTTGACCAAAGATCATGGTCCAACGCCATCCCCAGATCCCTTTCCAATACCTTTCCAGTTCCAATACATTTAGAACTGTTCTTAGTTTTCATAAGCTTATAGAAGTCAGAGGCCTGTTTAGTGGATGAAGATGTAATATGTATTGCATCATGGTGCAACCTCATCTTCAGTATTGAGTGCCGTTCTAGTCACTACATCTCAAAAAAGATATAGCAGAATTAGAAAAGGTACAGAGATGGCAACCAAAATGATAAAGGGGATGGAACTATTCTATGAGAAAAGGCTAAGCTTTGCAGCTTGGAGAAGAGATGGCTGAGGAAGGAGATGATAGAGGTCTATAAAATAATGAGTGGAGTGAAACAAGTAAACATGAATCCGTTATTTATTCTTTCAAAAACTACAAAGACTAGGGGACACACAATGAAATTTCTAGGTGATACATAAGAGAAAATGTTTTTTTTATTCAATGCATAATTAGGCTCTGGAATTCACTGCCAGAGGATGTGGTGAAAGTGGTTGTATAGCTGCATTTTAAAAGGTTTGGTCAAGTTCCTGGGGGAAAAGTCCATAAACCATCATTAAGGTGGAGTTGCAGAAATCCACTGTTTATCCCTGGGTTGGCCACTGTTGGAAACAGGATACTGGGCTTGATGGATCTTTGTCTAACCCACTGTGGCAAATCTTATGTTCTTTTGACATCCTACTGGAATGGAAGGGATTCAGATAAAGTCACATAATTTACTTTGCATGCCATAAGACAGTGTTTCAGTTGGAGCTACACATAATACAGCTGTGCTGGCAGCCCATACTCCTGCCTAAAATCCATAAAGATCTTTTGGACCTTTTAAACATATCTCTACATCAATCTTGAATTGTAAATCCCATAATTGGAGAATGTACTCCGACAATGATATTGCCAATATTGAATAGAGTGGGAGAATTATGTCATGTGTCCTATAAACAATATTCCTGTTAGCATATCCAAATGTAATAGCAGCATTTAAAACATCTGCATTTTGTATTCTATTGATGTTAGTGCCGGACCCCTGTGAAAATCGAAATGGGGGATGTGCACACATCTGTCAAAACGAAGGAGGAGTTGCAAAGTGTGCGTGCCAGAATGGCTATCGTCTCTCTGAAGATAAAACATTCTGCCAAGGTAAGATGCTGAGATAGGGGACAATAAGAGCTTGGTAACCAAAATATCTTACACAGTATATGCAGTGCATTTACAAGAGCAACTTTTAAATGCATTCCAAAAAGATATAATTGCACTGGAGAAGGCACAGAGGAGGGTGACTAAAATGATAAAGGGGATGGAATGGCTCACCAATGAGGTTAGGGCTGTTCAGCTTGGATAAGAAATGGCTGAAGGGAGATATGATAGAAGTATATAAAATCATGAGGACTAGAATGGGTAAATGTGAATTGGTTATTTACTCTTTCAGATAGAAGAACTAGGGGGCATGCCCAGAGGCATACCTAGAGCATTTGACACCTGGGGCGGATACTTCTTTTGCACCACCACCCCCAATATATAATTTCAAATTTCCTAAACATCGATAAAATATTTCAAAACAGCAGACACATCAAATAATTACAAGTAATAAGGATTTTAAAAATCTCCCGCTCTCCATATCTGTCATCCTAAGATTGTCGTAGACTGGGGACACACATGCACACACACACACACACACACATACACACACAATATGCTCCCTCTGGCTCATACACACATATACATGCTTGGTGAGAGATAGAGGGAGCATGTGTGTATGTGTGTCTGTGTGTGTGTGTGAGAGAGATACACACTCACCCACACGCTTCCTCCATCTCTCTCTCTCACACACACGCTTCTTCTGTGCCTCTCTCACACGCTAACACATACACACACACGCTTCCCCATCTCTGTCTCACACGCACACATGCAGACAAAAACTGAACTGGAAACCACAAGCCAAATTCTGTATGCAGTGCAACAATGGAAAAGAAGAGAATCACTATTCCTCAAAACAATACAATCAACAAATATAAATTAATCAGTATAGTAAAACCATACTAAAAAATATACATTTCAAAACTAGCTGATGAATAGAATAATATTCAATAATTAGAAGCTTCTGTATACATTTTAAAAAATGTCCTAAACATAGATAAAATATTCCAAAACAGCAGACATCAAATAACACCCAGTAATTAAAACTAATAAGGGTTTTAAAAATCCCCCACTCTCCATACCTGTCACCCTGAGATTGTTGTGAACTGGGGGTACATACACACACACACACAGACAAACAAAATATGCTCCCTCTATCTCTCACACACATACACGCTTGATGAGAAACAGAGGGAGCCTGAGTGTGTGTGTGTGTATGTGTGTGTGAAAGAGACACACACATGTTTCCTCCGTTTTTCTCTCACACATATGTTTCTTCTTTATCTCTCAGACAGGATTCCAGTATCACCCATGCACACACACACACACACACACACACAACACACACATGCTTCCTCTCCCTCACCCCACCCCCTCTCACAGGCATCCTCTCACACATATGCACCCACAGGCACACACACACACTCACTCTTCTATACAGTCAGCATCTCATATACACACACAGTCATCCTCCCATATACACACACACAGGCATTCTCTCACACACGCACACCCTCTCGCATGCACACAACACACCCTCATATACGCACCCACACACCCACGTATATACCCTCATACACACAGCCACCCTTATATACACACCCACACACCTTCATATATACACACACACCCACATACCCTCATACACACACACACACACACACACACCCCTCACACACTGGTACTTACTCTCCTAGGGCCAGTCTCTCCCTTCCTCAGCCGCTGGCGGCACTGCAGGGCCTCTTCTTCTGCTGCCGGCGGTAATGCTAGGCCTGTTCTTTGCTGCCATGCCGGCGGTGCCACTGACCTCTGCCACTGCAACTCCTTGCTTTTGCTGGTGGGGTTTCCCCTACCACATCACTGTTCCACACCACCACAGGACCTTCCAGCTGGCGGCAATGGCATTCCTCCACTTGTTACCACCCAGGATGGTTTGCCCCCCTCTTCCCCCCCCCCCCCCCTTAGCTCGCCTCTGGGCATGCCATGAAGTTAGCAAGTAGCACATTTAAAGCAAATTGGAGAAAATTCTTTTTCACTCAATGCACAATTAAGCTCTGGAATTTGTTGCCAGAGGATGTGGTTAGTGCCATTAGTGTAGCTGGGTTTAAAAAAGGATTGGATACATTATTGGAGGAGAAGTCCATTACCTGCTATTAATCAAGTTTACTTAGGGAATAGCCTCTGCTATTACTGACATCAGTAGCATGGGATCTTCTTGGTGTTTAGGTAATTGCCAGGTATTTGTAGCCTGGATTGGCCTCTGTTGGAAACAGGATGCTGGGCTTGATGGACCCTTGGTCTGACCCAGCATGGCAACTTCTTATGTTCTTATGCTAGTGCTAAATCTTTGATTACTTCTTATGAACATTAAAATGGCACCAATATTTCTAGATATTTCAGCCTGCTAGTAAGAAAGTTATACATTTCTTTAAGGTAGGCACAAGTGAACCTCCTCTGAATACTTGAAATTTAGAACTGAATTTTATCTTGCATTTTCTTGCACATTGAGTCATATTTGATCAAGATTGACTCTAACCTGGATATTTTATGAAACATCCAGATTTATTTGGATTGGTTCAGATTTATGCAAATATATCTGTATTCAAGGCATTCTAGGATAGACAAAATCTTCAAATACTTTAAATGTTGAGGTCCATATTCAGTAGGGATGGTAGACTAAAACATTTTTGTGCCGTTTTTGTTTTCGTTCCAGGCCAAACCCTGGATTGGTTTTTGTTTGTTTTTTGTTTAAAAGAAATAAAACAAAAACCCAGAAACCGCCCCAACCCTAACCATTTATTGCAATATTGAACTCCCCCACCAGCAGATCCCCCTCCCCTCCCACCCTAGCCCACACGCCTAGGGTGCCAAAAATACTCCTTGGCCGGTGGCTGCCATTTTTGCCGCTATCTTGGGACAGCTGCTGCCAGTACCTTTGGGTACTCCAAGTCATTTTTGGTGAGTCCTGGTTGGGGGGGGGGGGGTAGGTGGGTGGGGCTCAATAGTGTAATAAATGAGAAGGATTGGGGCAACCTCAGGGTTTTGTTTTGTTTTTTAAACTTCCTTTTTCAGGCTCCCCCCAAAAAATGATAGAAAAAAACAACAAAAACTTTTGTGATTTTTCCTATCATTTTTTTTTTTTATTCCCGAAATGCAACAAAATAGGAAATGTCTTCAGAATTTCCTATTTCATCCCAAATGAATAGCCACCCCTAATATTCAGTCACCATCTGGAAAGCAGTGTTAGCGGAATAAATCTATCGGGATAACTTTGAAGGTGTATATTCAATAAGGGAGTCACTCTATTGAATGTGGTTGTTTATTTATTTATTTATTTATTTAAAACATTTTTATATACCGGCATTCATTGTGGACATCATGTCGGTTTACAGTCAACAAGTTAAGTTTGGAAAATTACATTTTAACAGGGAAGTTCAAACTGGGAGAGGGGGTAACGATAGGCAGCTAAGAAAAGACAGGGTAAACAAAACAAGGATCCTCGCGATGAGGAGATAGATTATAACAAAACATAGTTCCTCAATATGAGAAAAGGGAGTAGACGAATTGTGGTCTACATTGGCACGGGTTGATGACTTTTTATTCTGGGTATGCTGGGTATTTATTCTGGGTAGTTATCTTAAGGTTAGCCGGCTAACCTTGTTAGGGTAACTTTAAGACAGCTGTTTGGCTGACCAAATTTAGCCGGCTATGTTAACCGGCTTACACTGTATATTGGAGTTAACACCTCCCAGTTACATCCAGAATACTCCTAACTTAACCGGCTACATTCTAGCCAGTTAAATGCCCAAATATTCATTTAAAGATAATTTTAAAAGACCGCCATGAGCATGAATTAGGGGATGCGTTACTATGCCGGGCTCACACGTGCCAAGCGGATTTTAAAAGCTGGCGAGATACACGCATATCTTCCGGAGCACACACATCTCGGACGTTTTCAAAAAAAGGGCGGGGCATGGTCTGCACTGGGCATGAACGTTTCAGGGCACGAACCTGAGATGTGGGCGTAAATATTTGCACAATCCGGCGAGTGCTGATGCCCCCTGCTGCATAACTTTACTTCTGCTATGGGTGATGTGTATGTTAAATAATAAAGAAAAATAGGCAGACCTGCAGGGTTTTAAGGGTCAGGGATAACTGGGCGGCAGTGTAAGCTACTAAACTAGGGAGGTTTGGAAGAGCTGTCTCTTAAATGGGTAAGAACTGGTAAAACTGGGAATAGCGGTAGAAGTGATAGTCACACGTGTATGTGTGCGCCCACTTAAAATTTGGTGCACATGTGCGGGCGCTGCCAGGCTATTTTCTAACACGAGTGCATATACATATGCAAGTTATAAAATAGCCGCGTCCCTGGGTGCGGGTGTGCACACATGACGAGCACGTGTGCACACCTGCACCGGTTTGAAAGTTACTATCCCCGCTGGATAACTTCAAACTCTAAATACTTTTGAATAGGGGCCTCTATGTGACTATCCACATCTAAATCAGATCACAAAGATCCAAAGTGGAGATGCATGTTGAGTTAGTTTGCTGCCTGCTTCACTGTGTGAGCACCCAAGCCCCTCCATTTAATGATTCACCTAGTCTTGCTTTGAAAATGTTAAATAGATTGATCATTTTTGGAGTTTAGTAGGGTACAATTTCAGAAAGTCTACTGCTGAGCAAACCATTTGCTGAGGCTGGCAGATATAAAGTATACACCTCCCAGATTCCTACTCATATTGCTTTCATAAATGCTTAATTACCCAAGCAAATTCAAACACAATCAGTGGAACAGTAGTCATCAACGATTTCGTCTTTTGCAATCCTTTTTTACAGTTCCAATTTTTTACCTGCATATTTTGCTAAAAGCCAGCCTTTTAAATGAGACAGATGCATCCAGAAAGATCCCCTACATCAAAGTTACTTCCGTTTTGGGTGAAATTTGGTGGTATTTTTTGCCTGAATTGAGCCAGTGGGTTTAGAATGCTTATTTATAATTTTTCTGCTGAGTTCCTAAATAATAATGGTATATTGTGGAGATAGTCTGTTCATGCCTCATAATACCCAGTGCTCCAGCTGCCACAGATGGTTTCAAGCTGTCCAATCTTTTCCTCTTTTCAAGTTCATTCAAAATGAAATTTTACAGTGAAACTAATTGCTGAAATGACATATTATAGTATGATGGCAACTTTTTTTTCTGGTTGTTTTTTTCAGTAGTGCAGATTTTGGATTAAATGGATTTTTTTTTTTTTTTTTTTTTTTACTTTTCCATTGTTCCTCTTTCTATGTTTATGCCTCTGGGTTTTGAATGTGGAAATTCCTGTGCTTGTTGGCTTGTCTCCTAACGATTGGATCTTGAAGCCAAAAATATTGTATAAATGCACAGAAGAGTAACAAAGCTGTAGTGTGGCTGACACAGATATATCTTATAAATGCACAGAAGAGTAACAAAGCTGTAGTGTGGCTGACACAGATATATCTTATAAATGCACAGAAGAGTAACAAAGCTGAAGTGTGGCTGACACAGATATATCTTTGCAGACTTTAATGAATGTAAAGAAGACATTGCAGAATGTGCTCACGGTTGCGTGAATACCCTGGGATCCTTTACCTGTGTCTGCAATCTCGGCTTTGAACTAGGAGCTGATGGCAAGCACTGCTACCGTAAGTGACAGTTTCTCCGTAACACATGAAATGTTGGGCCATGAGAAAAATACTGCAGTCTAACAGAGAAACCTGTCTTGCCTTCATTCCAAGATGTGGTTCCTGTTATAAATGCACATATCCATCCACTGACAGGCACATTGGGATCTCTGTGTTCCAAATATATTTGTCCCTAAACTGTACCATCCGACTTGAAACCCTGAAGATTTTACCAACGCATAGGATTCTTTGTGTCTTCTGAGGCCTTTTATTGGCTCCACGTGTCACCTGCGGAGGAGGGGCCGGAGTGGTCTTGAGAGCTCGTGAGCCAATAGCATCTTTGGGTTGGGCTTCTGTTGAGCCAAGTATAAGGTTTCTTGAGCTGCCAAGAACTCTGGTTTTCTCCAGGACCAAAATGGCTAATGGAATGCCTCCTAGCAAAGACCGAGAAATGCCCCTGTTCATGTAACTTCGGGGGAAAGGCGAAATAAAAAAATGTTCATAAATTAAATATGATTTTTAATTAACAAGTAGAATGGGCTTGTCAAGAACAGAAAGTTCAGTGTCCTGTTGGTGCAAACCACCACACTGCCCCACCTGGTCTAGGCATTTATTTATTTATTTGGGGGAGAGGGGGAAACGGTGTTAATGGAAAGTGTAATCTTCCCGGTGTAGCCAGTGTTCAAATGATTTTGTATTTCCAGTGGGGTTGGGAAGCAAGGTTTTAAGCCTCCATATTGTAAGGTTCTCAGTCACATGCCAAAAAGCCAAGGAAGGAGAGAATCCACCGTTCAAGCATCAGATTTTCCTTTTCATCATAGCTAGAGAGAAGCTGATGTGGTCCAGAGATAAGAAGGAAGTCTATTGTTCTCACCTATCAGTCTTTAACCATTCTGCACGGAATAATGACAGTTGAATTGTGGTGGAGATTTACAGTAGGTCTTGTGGATACCTGTCCACTGAAAATTAAACTGAGTTTACCAGATCCAGCATACAAGGTAACTTTATTCTTGTGAAGGGCAGATTGGAAGGACCAATTCATCTTTATCTGCTGTCATTTCGTGATTATCTACTGTGATCACAAAGTAGCTTGAAACTAAAAGCAACATGCTCAAATGACATGGTGGTTTGGTTACTCATACTGTTTATTATTTCTCATTAGGTATATTTTTTATTTATTTATTTAACTTTTTTATATACCAACATTCAAGACGGTGGTCCCATCATGCTGGTTCACAAGAAACAGGGGTGTAATTATAATAAACTTTACCATTTAAACAATAGTGCAGAAAAGCAGTTACAAATAACAAGGAAAACAATAACTTGGAATGAGAAGGGAAATGAAAGTCAGATAGTTATATATAAGTATAAATAACATTGTAAGAGGTGGCTATTAACGCTAATGCTAGCGGAGCGTGTTGAAAGAAGGAAGTTAGATGGAATTGGAGTTAGGAAAGGCCTGCGTGAACAGCCACGTCTTGAGTCTTTTCTTGAATGTTGAGATGTTGGGTTCCATTCTAAGATCCGGGGGAATAGAGTTCCATAATGTTGGACCGGCTGTGGAGAATGCCCGATCTCTGAGCGTGATGTGTCTGGTAGTCTTGGCTGGAGGTACATGAAGTGATCCTTTGTAAGCGTCTCTTGTCGGTCTTGTGGAATGGTGTAATCTGAGGGGGATATGAAGATCTATTGGGGCTAATTGATGGATGTTTTTGAAAATGGTGAGAATGGCCTTGTAGATTATTCTGAAATGGATGGGCAGCCAATGGAGGTCCATCAAGATAGGTGTTATGTGTTCTCTTCTCCTGGTATTGGTGAGTATACGGGCGGAGGCGTTTTGGACCATTTGTAATGGTTTGGTGTGTGATGAAGGGAGACCAAGCATGATGGTGTTACAATAGTCCAGCTTTGCGAAAATGATTGATTGTAGGATTGTTCTGAAATCATGTGTGTGGAAGAGGGGTCGTATTCTTTTCAGCACTTGGAGCTTATAAAAGCAGTCTCTGGTGGTTTTGTTGATGTTAGCTTTCAGGTTTAGGTGATTGTCAATTTGAACTCCTAGAGATGGAAATTGTCAATAGCTGTGAAGAAAGTAATGGCGGATGTTCTCATCACTGTGAGCATACGACCACTGGCCCACTGTGCTCTTGTAACAATGGATTCCAACTTGGATCAAATGGAAAATCTTGCATCGGTAAACCATATCAAATACTAAAACAACTTTAGTAGAAACAATATTATGGACATTTACTTCAGGCAAGTTTGTGAAAACTGCACGACCTCATCAATAAAGGGCCTGATTTTCAAAAGCATTTATGCACATAAAATATAGATTTATGCACGTAAATGGGTTTAACAAAATTGGGTTTCTGCTTGTAAAAGTACATGTGCCTAAGCGATTCTGCATGTACTTTTACATGCACTGGTAAGCGATTCCTGGCGTGGAGGAGCCAGATTTTAGGTGGTGATAGTATTTATGTGCACACTCTGTTTTCCCAAAGTATGGGGCCGATGCAATATGATGCACATCGAACACAAGTGCCCATTTTCCTAGCGAGCACGCAACCACATCCCCGTGGTACTCGATGCAGTATTTAAATAAGGGGCTGCATAAAGAATTGTGTGTTCCTAGTGCTCAAATGCATCGGGCACCCACAATTGCAACGGGCGCCGAATACAAGCATCCATTTTTTATCCCGCTGCTTCTGGCCGATTTTGCTGACGTTGCTGAAGACGCCAATAGCTAAGCACCCCTTGCTATGGGTGTCTAAACTGTGATTATAGAAGATTTTTCTTTTTTTTTTGTTTCTTAAATCAAGCCAATATACATTTATTTTTTAACACTGCAAGCTGTAAATGTGTCATAACGATACTAAGCAGGAGGAACCACAGAGGACCGTATTTTTAAATTTCTCATGAACCCTTGACTCCTGGCTTGACTTTATGCCACATCCAGGGATGGAGTTAAATTTGCCGCATTAAAAAGTGGCACCCAACGATTTTTTGCATCAGGGGGTAATAGCTAATAGCCTCATCTACATGCAATTTTCATGTGATCGGTTCTATCGGCTATTCATTTGTTTGGGCGTGTGTTTTGGACGCGCTTACCTTATTGCATTGGGTGCTAGTCTAGCACGTCCAAAACGCACGTCCAACCGTGGGGTAAACCTGTGCGCATGTTGTAGCATCAGCCCCTATGAGGGGAAAATCTAATCGCACACCTTGATAGCTCCTAAGAAGCAGGGGTAAATATGTGAGTGTATGCCAGCAGGCGTTAACTCTAAGTGCACTGTTGTAAAATGATCTTGAAGATATGTCACATAGTTTTATATATATTTGCCTTTTATTAATGCAATGGAATGTCAGTGGAATTAATGACATGCTAATCTGAAGTAAAGAGTGCATTAATTTATTTCCAGATCTTTAATGCATGTGAAAACCATAATGTTTTGTAGAAAAATAATACTAATAATACTTTGGGCATCAAGCTAACAAGCTCTACAGCACAAATGTGCCCCGAATAATGAATAATGAGGTTGCAGAACTCCATTTTGAAGCAGCCAGTTCCAATATATTTGCTTCCAGATAATAAGGAAAGTCAGAATCTGTTTATTCACAGCACATCTCTGGAAGCTGGAAGTCTGGAGGAGCAAAGTTCCAAGAAGTGATGAATAAACATCCAGGCATCGTTAGATAAAGTTTGTGTGTGTGCTTTTAAAACTTTAAGCACTGCTCTGGATCCAGAAAGCAGTGATGTAGTAAATCATTTCTGAACAATTGGCTGTGATAGATTTCAGCCAAGGCAATGGCTCAAGAGAGATGCTTTCACGGTAGTCGATGGCATTACAAAAGCAGTCTGACAGCTGTGCTCCCATCAAGGCAACCTCAAGATTAGGAATCCGTTGTGCAGCTTTAAAAACTAATATTTATGTGTGTCATAAATTAAAAAAAAAGATGCATAATGGTAGCCCCACAGACAGTGGCGCTTTTTTTTTTTCTCATTCTTCATTCACTGGGGAGAGGTTTCTGCAAATGGCTCATTAGGTATGGCAGCTTCTCCCATCACCCATTTTCAGGGAGAAGAAGACTTTTCTCTAATGTGTTGCTATGGTGAAGAATAAGTTAAGTGTTTTGAAAAAAAAAAATTGAATAAGGATGTTTTATCACAGATAACTCATCTGGCACTTCGTTGAAAATCTGCCTGCAGCAATGAGATGTGAGTGCACCCTGCACATTTACAGTGCCTCTCTTATGCAGTGTCCAATGGGAGCACATGAGATTTTCTGCTTGGCACATTATGCATGGATTATTGCTCTGAATGGAGATGGAGCTCGGTCGTTATTATTTATTGCACACGTTTGCCTCGGTGATGAGGCCCAACACTCCTGCTCTGATGGCCAAAAGAACATCCCATGAGCCTGTATGGAAAATCCCAGCTCTGCTGCCATTAGCTAAATGTGAACCTGAAGGCATGGCAAGGAATTTTCTGGCAAATAGCTTTAAGTATTTAGTATAACCTTCAGATACCATCTAAAGCTAGTTCAGCACAATGCACCTGACATTTGTAATAAAAGGAACACTCATCTTTAAAATGGTCATTAATCAATTTCATAGCAACCTGTAACACATGCTGATCAATTCCTTTTTTTTTCTTTTTTATATTTTCATATTTGGCTAATTGGGATATTGACCTTTACTGTGCACCTTTGGCTCCTCATCTCATTATCTTTTCCAAAGAATTTGCTAATTCAGCATGGACAAGCTACCCCTTAGACAGCTAATTGCCTAGTTTATGGCTCAGAATCACATGAGAGCTATAAGATGGGCAATTTGATTGCTATTTGCACTTCAGATACAAAACTCAGGTCAAAGTATTGAGTTATTTTCCAAACTTTGACAAAATGAACGGAGATAGTTGTACTTAATTCTCCAAAAGTAGACTAATAGCCCTTGCCCACTTGTGCTTTCAATCAGTATGTTGTCAATGACCAACACCCAAAAGGCTTCATTAGAAGAAAATTATGCATTTCAGTGTTATAACTGTCCTGCCATGATTAGAATTGTTAAAAAAAAAAGTAAAGTAAATGGAATTTTTAAATAAAAGTGCATAATTTAAATGTCTCATGGTGAGTTAGCAATTAGTATACATAGAATGCCTATATCATCCATAAAATCTGCGCTGGATATCTCTATGCTTGGTGACACACTCAATACCAGGGTCTAGTCTCGACTGTCCTGCAGAACCTTGGCATGGATCCTCCAGTGGGGGAAACATTAACTTCAGGGCCCCAGGTGTTTAGATGGCATATAACATGGAGACATTTGACACAAAATAGTGGAAGTACAAAATAAAAGTCTTTACCAAACAGTTCAAATTAGAAAATTGCAAGCTACAGTCTTTAAGCAGGAAAACATTTTCCACCAGGTACTGAGATTTCACAAGGAATTTCTAATCCTTGCTAATAGTCCCGCCTGGGATTCCCTCTCCTTTTCCTGGTGTTTGTCTCCCTTGAACAGATGCCAGGCTTCCTGACTCCCTTTTGGCACCTGATTCTCCATAGACTAGAATCTTTCACCTGCACACGTTTCTCCTTCTCTCCTGCAGACTCATCTGGACCCCCTTGATCAGAGCACAGGATTGGCAGTTCTCTCCTTTTCTCCCTTCTCTCCACCTCTGGACAGGCACCTCTCATTCCTTCATACACAGATCTCAGGTCAGGGTCATCTTTTCCCCATAGGACAAAACCCAGGGTGAGAGAAGTACTGCCCTCAGAGCATGGATGCTCTCCACTGCTGGATCCCCCCCGGGAACAGCTACTAATAGTAAAGTAAGAATGGGCATTCATTTGAAATGAATGGGATGAATGAGCCCATTTTTGTTTCATTTCAAATGAACTGAAAATGATGGGCAAAACACAACACTTGTAATGCTTTTTTTTGTTTTCTGCAAATGGTGCACACAATTTTCTGAAAATTAAAAAAATGAATATGAAAACTTCAAAAATTAAAAACAAAACCTCCCCTTTGAAAAACAAATTAACGAATAGAAAACAAACAAAAAAAAAAAACAACCTGAGTGTGCATATCCCTTTCAATAAAATTTCAGAAGCACCATAATAGGGACTTTTCTGCATGGCCCTCCATACTCTCTAAAGGACTCTGTATTAGGGACAGCAGGCAGCTTTCCCCTTTCCCCAAACTCCAAACTTACTTCAGAACAATGGGAAACTGGGTTTCTCTTCTTTCAACTATAAAATATTTTTGGACTTCACTGACAGCACCCTGAACTACACCATTGTGGCTTCTCCTAGAAGGGAACACTATAGCAAATGATTCAGTCCACACACTTCTCTGGCAATCCCAATATGTCCTCCTCTGGGAGAAGCATAAACCTTAGTCAAGGCCCTGATACATAAGAATAGTATCCTGGGCTACCTAACACACCTCTATGGTAATTTAAATAAGATTATATGGAATTTTCAAAATTGCATATATTTCAAAGGGGAACCTAAATCCCCTTTCAAATGCATTTTCAGCATCTACTTTAAAAATTGGAAGCAAATTGTGGAGAAAAGCGGTGCATAGTTAGCATTTTGTTTTTTGGGGGGTTTTTTTGCCATGTCCTTTGTAAATAAAATGATCATCGTGCTTTGCTGGCAGACGCTGACCTGTGACATTCAAAACAGCAACACCAAGACAACAGGAATATCTCATCACCCTTCTGTATGCATTGCTCCCATTTGGCTTCTCATCTTGAAATGCTAAAATGAATTTAGAGTGCTTCAATTAAACAGGCTATTAATTTAAATTCAGTATATGCTTGGGGAGAGCAGTTTGTCTGTGCCCAGTGACCAAATGGTATATTACTGACTTCCTTCTTCAAAGAGTAATGAGATTTTCCTTCTCCATCAGACCATGATGAATGCGAGCTGGGAGCAGCCTGCTGTTCCCAGTTTTGCTCCAACCATGCAGGAGGCTATGAGTGCACTTGCAAAGCAGGGTTCCGACTCGGCATCAATGGCTGCAGCTGTGATGGTAAATGGTTTTGATACTCGCTGCGGTTAATGAGGTGCGGAAAATACAATATCTCAATGCATCTAAAATATTTCACTGTCATTTCTCGATTTAAAAAAAAAAAAAAAAAAGCTGATATAATTAAACTAAGGAAGGCCCAAAAGTATGTTGAAATGCGAATGAGCTTTTAGCTTGGGGTTATATCTGGTTTTCCCCTCCCAGTCCACTTGAACTGGGCCCGTATTGCAATCTGAACTTTCTCATTCAGGCCACTGTCTGTTTTACAGAACAAATGGCAGGGACTGGAAATCCTTCCATGCTGATCAGCCCGTGAGATAGCCAGATAACTGTTTGGCTAAATAATTATCTGGCTAGCTCGGGGCAGGTGGAACCTCTCTCCGATTAAGTAAGATGGATAAATACCGATTGTTAATGTTATCTAGGTTACAGGGCAGAGTAACATTAGGATGGCCAAAGAGCAGTCCTAAAGTTAACCAGATAAACTTATCTGGCCAAGTTTGTCCTAGCTGGATATATGCACAGGCGCATCAACAAAGTCAGTCAGGTAAGTGTCTGGCTGACTTTCATAGAGGTTCAAGATTGGGGTAGGGTAGCCACTAGCACCACCAGGGAGTTGTTATTAAGGGAAGTAAAGAACGGGTGATGGATTGCCAGTTCACAAGACATAGCAACAAAAAAATAACTGCACCTTTTTGAAATGCTGGGGGTTTTTGGGCTTTTTTTGCAAAAATGGACCTGGCAAAGCCTTTTCGCACGACCGTTTTCACAAGATTGCTCAGTAATGATCTGCTTTATTTTGCATCGCACCAGTGGTGTTTGGATGGATCCTTGGACACTGTGGCAGCTGACCACGCCCACGGGGGACAGTCCCGTGAGGGACCACAGTGTCAGGCTAAACTGCGAACAGACAAACACAAATTTGAATCTTTTATTAAACAGTATATGGAGCCACCAGAGGTGGCAGTAGTGAGTAGAGGTTGTAGAGCCCGGCTGGGCGCGTCTCTCACAGAGCACTGGAAACGGATCCTCTGTAAGCAGTGCTGTAGTGGAAAGAGACTGAGAGTTATGAGCACACAGTAGAATTAGCATTCAGAGTCCCAAGTAGAATAGGAGAGCTCCGAGACAGGGAGAGCAGGCCTTCAAGGAGCGAGTACCTGATCCCTTAGAGCAGCGAGAATCTGTAGCGTTATAGAGGTGTGCATCCGTTTTCCACATATTTGTAATCCGCAACTTATTTTTTGCTATCTGTTTAAATACATGGGGAGGCGAAACGCATCGCGACTCCCCACGTATTAAACAGATTTCTGTTTAATTCAGCCTAAATAAAAATTTAAACCCCCCCCCCCACCCTCCTGACCCCCCCCCCAAGACTCACCAAAACTCCCTGGTGGTCCAGCGGTGGGGTCCAGGAACTCACTCAGACCCTCGGTGCTAGTTTCATCATGGCGCCGATAGCCTTTGTCACAGGGGCTACCGGTGCCATTGGTCAGCCCCTGTCACATGGCCATCGGCGCCATCTTGTGCTCCTACCATGTGACGGGCTGACCAATGGCACTGGTAGCCCCTGTGACATAGTATGGGCAAAGGCTATCGGCGCCATTTTGAGTCCTGGCCTGGCGTCGGACGGCAGGTCGCTCCGGGACCCCTGTTGGACCCACAGAGACTCCACTAGACGAGAGGTCTGGCACCAGATCAGAGGGCAGGCCCTCAAGGAGCGAGTACCAGATTCTGGCGAAGCAGTACTGTAGAGAGAGAGATGTTTCTGTACTCACAGATGGTGACTGTAGTTAGTTTTTCCAAGTAGAAGGTAGAAGTTGCAGGCAGCGACACAGGGAACAAGGGCCCTCGAAAAGCGAGTACCGGTTTCCTGATAACACCTGAAAGAAGCAGAGAGGCCCCCGAGGAGTGGGTACCCCGTTAGTGACCCCGAAGGGTAGTAAGAGTTCTAGTTAGAGCTGGAGTGGCAGAGGTAGCTTAGGAACGGAGAGCGAATCCCATCCGTATGAATCCTGTTGCTAACTCAATGAGCTAGCAAATGTAGTAGGCAGATATACCCTGGAGTCGTGACGTCAGAACAGGGGGACGCTCCTGAGGTTCACGCCAACGTGGAAATAAAGATGAGGGCGGCATACGTGAGCACGCCCTAGAGGTACCTTGAAGGAGCATGGTGGGAGGCAACACCAAAGCCGGTCCGGGGACACCAGAGAGTTCGGCAAACAGACACCGCGGCGGCCATCAGTCCAAGGTGAACGGGAGGAGCCGCAATTAGAGAGAGGTTTTGTTTTTTTTTATTTAACAAGTTTTATATACCGTCATTCGGATTCGTCAAAATAACACCATCATAACGGTTTACAAAATACAAGGTTACAGGGATAAGGGGGGTTAAACAGGGTTTCAAAAGGTTCAAACTGTTGTTAAACATAGGGGTATCATATGCAAGGTTACTGTTCAGTTTTATGTTTCACTTCTTATTTATAATACATAGTTATGATGAATTTCATTTATTCTTCAGGTTGGATTGGAGGGCGATGTTGTTGTGTTGTTCATTGGGTGAGTTGGTATGCTTTGTTGAACAACCATGTTTTTAGATCTTTTTTGAAGGTTTTTAGGTTTTCTTGAGTTCTGAGTTCAGTTGGGAGGGAGTTCCAGAGTTTTGGGCTACCAAGGGAGATTGCTCTCTTTTGGGTTGAGGTGAGTTGATTTGAATGCGTTGGTAGTGTTTTTAGAAGTTCCTTATTTGCTGATCTAAGGTTTCTGTTTGGGGTATGCAGTTTTATAGAGGGGCTTAGCCAATTTTCTTGTTTTTCATATATAATTTTATGTAAGATGGATAGTAGAGATGTGAATCGGAACTGGAATCGGTTCGGATTCCGGTTCCGATTCACATGTGGGGTTTTTTCCATCGGGCCCGATCGCAGTTTTATCGGCTGCGCCCCAGCCGATAAACAAAAAACCCACCCCGACCCTTTAAAGCTAACCCCTTAGCTTCCCCCACCCTCCCGACCCCCCCAAAAAATTTTACAGGTACCTGGTGGTCCAGTGGGGGTCCTAGGAGCAATCTCCCGCTCCGGGCCGTCCTCCCGCTCCCAAGCCGTCGGCTGCCACTAATCAAAATGGCGCCAATGGCCCTTTGCCCTTACCATGTGACAGGGTATCCGTGCCATTGGCCAGATCCTGTCACATGGTAGGAGCACTGGATGGCCGGCGCCATCTTGTGCTCCTACCATGTGACAGGGGCTGACCAATGGCACCGGTAGCCCCTGTGACATAGTAAGGGCAAAGGCTATCGGTGCCATTTTGAATACTGGCAGCCGACGGTCCGAGTGCAGGAGGTCGCTCCCGGACCCCCGCTGGACTTTTGGCAAGTCTTGTGGGGGTCAGGAGGGTCCCCCAAGACTTGCCAAAAGCCCCTGGTGGTCCAGCAGGGGTCCGGACACGCGGAAAACGCGTGTCCAACCCGCCGAACCTAATAGCGCCCTCAACATGCAAAACCGGACACCGGACACCAGCAAAATTGAGCGTGGCTGCCAGTGGGCTCGAGAACCGACGCCAGCAAAATTGAGCGTCGGCTGTCAAACCCGCTGACAGCCGGGGTTCCTGTCAAAAAGGAGGTGCTATGGATGCGCTAGTGTCCCTAGCACCTCCTTTTGCTCGTTTCTACCACTGGGCCTCATTTAAATACTGTATCGCGCACACAGGCGAGTGGCCTGTGCGCGCGCCGGGAAAGCGGGCATTCTCCCACTCTCCCGCGGACTTTACTGAATCACCCTGAGAGTGAGGCCATAAAAACTTTCAACAAATACAGTGACAAGATAAAACCTTGCGAGACACTGCAGATTAATTCCCAGGAATCAGAAAGACACTCTCAAGAATTAATTGCTGAGATCTTTTGTACGAAAATGAGAAGTAAACCATTTTAACACGTTTCCTTCCTCCCCCAATTCCCAAAAATTCCAAATGTTTGACCAAAAAACTATGGTCGGCTCTATTGAAGGAGGCTGGAAGATCTAAAGACACCACCACAGCCCCTACCCTGCTTTCAGTATAAATCATCCAAGGTATAGACTGAGTGAGGGTAATTTTCGGAGAGGTGTACCTGGGTAAACAGCTTTGAAGATTGGCTTCCCCATGGATATCCCACTGTAAGATCATTTCGTTATTTTAGAACCCAAACTTTCCTGAGCTCTTTTTGGAAAGGTGAGTCACCTTGTTTTAGCATGATAGAGAGAAAGATAGCAGAGAAGAGATTGATATCTGGTCAGTCGGTGAGTAGGAAAGTTACCTGAAAAACTTTCTTTCTTTCTTTCTTTCTTTTGAATCTTTTAATATACCGATGCTCAAGATCAATATCTTATCGTACCGGTTTACAGCAGAACATGGGGTAACCAAAAGTATAGGTGGAAGTTACAAAAAACAGGATACTGTAATTCAGGACAAGAGAGCAAGGAAGAATTAGCTAACATAGTGTTACTATAGTGTAAACAATAAGTAGTTTATAAACTTAACTTGGCGAGTTACCATGTCGGAAATCAAACAAGCACTTAGTTCTTCAGGGGTGAGTAAATCTATACGGGATTGACGTAAAAACGTTGGAGGTGTTAAGGGTTGGAAGGGACGGGTTGGTAGTCAGGCTGGGGGGGGGGGAGACCAAGGGAGAGTGTGAAGGGGGGAGGGGCTGCAAATTTATCGGGGTGGCTTGCCTGATAATAGGTTGGAGCAAGAGGGCAGCTAGAGTTCCTGAGATTATAGTGGAACAGAGTAAGTCTGACAGGAGATTATGAAATTGGTTAGGGGGAAGGCAAGTTTGAAAAGCCATGTTTTCAATTTCTTTCTGAAGGTGAAAGGGCATTGTTCCTGTCGGAGCTCTGGTGGTAATGAATTCCATTGGGCGGGTCCGGCAGTGGACAGTGCACGTTTCCTAATGGAGGGGTGGTGAGGATTTCGTGGGGGGTTCGTGAAGTGATCCTTTATATGCCGATCTGATTGGTCTCGCAGAGGAGTGAGGAATTTTGAGTTGGAGTGAAGATTGAAGGTAGATGGTTTTGTGGATAATGGTCAAGTTCTTAAACAGGATTCTGTAGTTGATGGGAAGCCAGTGTAGGTTTTTGAGGATAGGGGTGATATGGTCTCTTCCATTTCCCTGGCAAAGCCAACCGCACACAGTTACATCTGCTCTTTGAGAATAGTTATGCCCTGAAAATTTACCTTCATACATTTTAAAATCATGGCATATGTATGTAAATAAAAATCACACGCAGACCCCCCCCCCACCCTCCCCATCCTCGGAGCGTTTCCCCTGAATGAAGGTAAAAGAGCACACATTACGGGTCTTATGCACGTACTCTTATCAGCATATCGGAAGGATCATTTTATTAAAGAACATCTTCCCGGGCAAAGCACTGCTTTACCAATCGAAATGTATCTTTGAAAAATTACCTTCTCTATTAGAAGCCCTATCACTGGAACTTTGCTGAAAACCGATGTCTAATCCCATAAAAGATGGGACAGTCACCTCTTTGATAGATTCTAATTCATTATTTACATAAGTGAGATCCTAAAGCTACCTAAATGTATTCTCAGGTATGAACAAAAGGTAATTTAATATGTTTAAACTTCAGAAGAATATCTGTGAATTGGAAGGCTCTTTTAAAAAGAAACATGAGCCCAAAGGGAAAATGTTCACTATCTAGGACATTACAGGAAATGCTTCCTGTCTGGTTTTAGCTTTAGATGATGAGGAGCTGGGGGAAGAGGTGGAAGAAGCGGAGGTCGCTAGACTCCCAGAACTTCTCTTCAGAAGGCCGCCTCAGCTCCTTCATTATGCGGCTACCCTGTGCCGTTTCTATGATGACATCGATGATGAGGAGGGATTTGAAACGGTTCGAGGAGAATACACCCTACTGCATAAAGTTGGTAAGAGAGGTCACGCTCTCCCAGATACAGAATGTGGAAAAATGTTGCAAAATTGTATTCGTTGGTAAAATCTGCATTATTATGCCCTTGTAGAATCACGCACGCTTTATTATTGTAGACTAGTATGACCAGTTGGCATCATGATAAAAACAGAGGTAACACCTACTTTTAAGAGGCAGGCAAATTTAATGTGGCAGGAATAAAAGTGAAAATATTTTTGTAGAGAATTGTAATTACAAGGAAGTGTATGCGCAGGTTGTTAGTCAATATCTAATGTCAGGGAGACTAGCTTTAGTAAAAGCTTTTTATGTTAGATACCTTCTCTGGGCAGTGAAAGCAATGTGGAAGGTCATGAATGGCCCCTGATAGATTGTACCATACTACGTTATATATATATGGTACAGAAATCTAAGGAAGCAGCAATACATGAGGAAAGGTGTAGGGTGAGATATGTTGACCACCAAGAAACCTTGAGGTGATCTTATCTGATGATCTGTAGGTAGTTAAACAGTTAGGACAAAAGCAGTAGCCAGACTTGAAAAAATGCTAAGGTGCATAGGCAGAGGCATAAACTGTAGCAAAACAAAATAGAGGTGATAATACCAGGTTTAGGGTCCACATTAGCCATGATTTGGAAGAAGCTCCTGACCAAAGGCTGTTTCTTGTGATAGCTGGATGGAACTGGAGAAGATATTAAGAGGAAAATGCTGGATAGTTGCTGGATGTTGCCCAAAAAAGGTTGGAAGCAGGGAGAAGCTACTGGGCCAAAAATATGTAGACCCTAGAAGAGAGGAGAGAAAGGGGAGATATGGTAGAGATCTTCAAAAACCTCAAAGGTATAAACAATGCACAATGGAACAAGTGGTCATGATTTAAGGCTCCAAGGGGATGGAATCAGATCAGAAAATATTGGTGGATGCATGGGACACCGAGGGGAGGCAGCGGAGTCAATAACAGTAATGGAAAGCCTGGGATAAGCACAGAGGATCTCTAGTTGTGAAGAAACGAAGGGAAAAAGATATGTGGGGATCTATAGCAATGCACAAGGAAATAAATTGGGCAGATTAGATGTTCCTTCTGGTCCTTGCTTGCTGCCATATTCTCTGTTTTTTTGTCTCATTAATTGCAGACTCTTTCATTGTTTTATTTAGTTTGCCTGAATAACAGCTTTGGAAAGGACTGCAGTGCAACCTGCGATGACTGTGTGAATGGGGGTAAATGCAACAGCGAAAAAAGTGGATGCACCTGCCCGGCGGGATGGACCGGTATCCTCTGCAATGAAAGTGAGCATTGGTATACTTTAAATAAAGAATGGCCCAGAATCCCCAGGAAAGGCAGTTGGAAACACGAGATAAATGGAAGCAGTCTTCTCCCTCCTCCCGCTTGCTTTGAACATGATAATGGTCTCATTAAATATCACTTTTTCTGGAGTTTAATTACAGGCACAACAGTAAAACCCATGCACCTTCACCATATGTATAAAATGAATGACTAGAAGTAAGTGACCCTTTGAACTGAATCAAAAAAAGGAAAGATCTGTAGTAACTGCAGTAGTTTTTTGTAAAAAATGAAATTAGTCAGTCTTGCTTTTTTTTTTTTTTTTTCCCCTGCGGTTTGGTCATCAAAGGCCTGATTAATCAAGGTCTTTTCCAGTGACCCAGAATGAAAGGCCTTAGTGCGGTGCTTCCCACACCAGTCCTGGGGACCCCTCTGTGGTTGGGGTTTCAGGATGTGTGCAGTGAATCTGCATGACAAACATTAGCATCCATTGAAGACCCACCATATGCGGAGAGGTAGATTTTAAAAGCATTGCTCGTGCAAAAATGCCCACATTACGCGCATACGTGGGCTGTGCGCGAGCAACGCCGGTTTTAAAAAAGCCACGAAGTGCATGCATATAAACCATTGTGCGCGTCAAATATAAGAGGGCAGGGGCATGAGTAGAGCATGGGCATTCCAGGGCAGGGCCAACAGTTCCGCGCGTAACTGGAGACCGCAGTACGTGTTAGCTCGTAATTTTACTGCTTCTCCAGATGAGCAAATCTGTACATCTCAAGTTCTAGGGCTTACAGGACAGAGTTAGGGGTCTGGGTGAACTGGCAGACATACAGGATGAACCAGAGGAGTTTGGAAGACAGTATAAACTGGGCAAACTGGTGGACTAATTGGAAAAACTGGGAATGTCGCTCATGCAAACATGTTTTAAAATCCATCTACAGACACGCATAAAAGCTGACAAAGTCCAATGGAAGAGATGCGCTCTAGCTGTGCTTGAGTAACCTCTTACAATTAGGAGCATACTTGCGCACGGTTGGTGTATTTTAAAACATATGGGGTAGATTTTAAAAGCCCTGCGTGCGTAAATCCACCTGGATTTACACACGGGGGGGGGGGGGGGTTACGCGCCGAGCCTATTTTGCATAGGCCCGGCAACGCACGCAAGCCCCGGGGCCTATGCAAGCCCAGGGACGCGCATATGTCCCGGGGCTTTGAAAAAGAGGCAGGAAGGGGGCGGGGATGTGGGCGGGATGGCAGTCCGGGGCGGTCCGGGGGTGGGACCAAGGTCTCCGGCTCAGCGGCCATACTGGGGGATCACGTGCCGGCAGCTGGCCGGCGCAAGCAAGTGGCAGGCGTAAAGAGAAAAATAAAGGTGGGGGGATTTAGGTAGGGCTGGGGGGGCAGGTTAGATAGGGGAAGGGAGGGGAAGGTGGGGGGGAGCGGAGGGAACGGGGAAAGCCATCAGGGTTCCCATTGGGCTCAGCGCTCGCAAGGAGCCAAATATTCAAACCTACGCGCGGGCTTAGATATGTGCACGCAACTCAGCAGTTGCGCGCATATTATAAAATCTGGGGTCGGCGCATGCAAGGGGGTGCACCTTGTGTGCGCCGAGCCCTAGGGGAGCCCTGATGACTTTCCCCGTTCCCTCCGAGGACTCTGAAATCAGAGCGGCCTCGGAGGGAACTGCCTCTGGGCAGGCGTATATTGCACGAACCTCCGGCACGGCCACTGTGCCGGAGGCCTCGATCCCGCCCCCAGACCAGTGCCCCGCCCATGCCCACACCCCCGCCCCCTTCCCACCCATTTTTCAAAGCCCCGGGACATATACGCATCCCGGGGCTTGCGCGCACCGCTGAGCCTATGCAAAATAGGCTCGGCACGTGCAGAGGGGATTTAAAGGGTTACGCGCGTATTTATTTATTTATTTTATTTATTTTTAGTTTTTATAAACCGACGTTCCTGTATAAAATACATATCACACCGGTGTACAGTGAAATAAAACTGTCGCCACATGGGCGGCTTACATTATAACAGATAACATTATAAATAACATTATACAGTATATTACACACGTAACCCTTTCAAACCCTACATGAGTGCATTAAGCCCTCAGCCAGAAGACATGTGATCTGAACATTAAAGCCTTGTTGGAAAGCTCTTGCCACGCTTACAGAAGAAAGAATGGGCAAAAAGGGGGCATCTTCTGTTTGTTTGGGTTTTTTTGTTTAAATTTCCCTTCCCTTTCACTATAATTTTCTATAAGTTTCCTTTCAAAGTTTTGTGTTCCTTTGTCAGTAGTACGAATGGGAACAAGAAGGTGTATTTTTGCACCGCGATGATTTTTGCAATCACCAATGCCCCCTTCACCTGTAACTAAAACCTGTGTCATTTCCGTGCTTGGCTTTTCTTTCCTTTTATACCCTTGCTGGGATTCTCTTTCGGGATCCACTTTTTTTTAATCATAAATTATTTTATTATTACACTTTAATTTCTTTTATCTATATTCTGCCTTTCAAGACACTCCAAAGCAGATTACATTTAGGTACACTAGGTTTGTTAAGGGTGGAAGCCTTGTGAATGGTGCTGTTGCTCGCAATTTTCAAATGTGTGCATCTTTTTTTGTGAAATGATAATGAAATGTACGGAGGAGTCGAAACGTGAGGGGAAGAGCCCAGACATCAGAACAAGAGGCTCACTATCTGCAGAAGGAGTTTTCATGTTTGAAAGTATATATTCCTAATTTAACACACTGGCTTATGCTATATTTCAGCATGTCACTTCACATCGGTCCTGCATGGGATATGTTAGGGATTACCCTGTAACAGCTTGGTGCCGTACAAAGGCGGAGACTAATCAAAAACACAACAAATTGTTCTTCTTTTCATTGCTTAATACCATCTCTATTAATTTATTACTCTAATGACCATCATACTAGGCTCTCCCAGCAAGCCATGCCTTCATTACCTTATGCATAATTGTAGGTCAAAGTCCAAATTATATTACTTTTTAAATACATTTTTATGCAAAATAAAAATGCACGTATCTGGCTCGTTTCTCACATACTACTCCAAACGAAAGCAATCAGCTTTGCTTGAATCAACACACCATCACACACAATGATTTAATCTCACTAAAATGGGCAACTGAAAAAACAAAACCAAAAGGAGAAACAAGAGATTTGTTGGAAGACAGTTATCTTTGTAAGAGCAGTAGACATGTTAAAAGTCTGTGAGCAGAAGCAGCCCAAACATTGCCAACATCTGCCCACATTTTTTGGCGCAACAGCGGCACGTTCACTCTACTGCTTCTGCTTGCAGATTTTAGTAGCTCTTGTGTTCTTTGTTTTTTTTAACAGTGAATCTCTAAATTCTCTTTTCCTGTGGATAACTTATAATTTAGTGTCTGAAATCTACTCTACACAATAGCATATATTTCTGACTTTTAGCATAACTTGATCAAGACTGCCTAGCAGGCACTACCAGATGTACCAGTGTTCCCTAAATTTTCTTCTGATTATTTGCATAAGTAGTAAAGAGTGCTCTTTTATTATAAGTACCCCTACCTCAAGAGGATCTTCTGATAAGCTAATCCTTTGGTCATCCCGATTAAAGGAGACCTTGAAATATCACTGGCTTTCTCTATACACACTATTTATTAGCGACAATAACATTCGTGCTGGATGAAATCATGGAATCAATTAGAACTTCAATGTAAATCTGCCCTCACTAGTTTCCCTTAGAAAGCATTAAAATGTAAATCAAAAACTGAACTGAGCAAAAAAAAAAAAAAAAAAAGCACCAAATATATTACCAACCAGAATTACAGTTCATGACAGTAAATGGTAGAAACAGCTACAAATACACCGCCCTCTAAGTGAGCAGCAAGATTAATACTAATTCACAGGCATTTATTTATTTAAAATTTTTATATACCGACATTCATCCAGGATATCATATCGGTTCACATTGTAACGCAAAAACAAACGCACGGCATGGCGCTTTACATTGAACAGTAAAAACATGATAACAAGGCATTAACGAGAGGGGGGAAAAATAATATGGGAAGTTTTGCAATAAAATTATAAACAAAGTTTGCAATTATATACATATGTACAAAAGAAAGAAAACTATGAGGTTAATTTTAATCAGGCTAGGAGATAAGATGGGGAAGAGAAGGGAGGAGAGCGAGGAAGAGGGGGGGCAGAGAGAAAGAAAAGAAGGTGGCGGAGAAAAGGGGAGGGGAGAGAGGGGCGGTAGAATGGGAAACAGGGGAGGAGTGTGGAGAGTGGGGACAGTGGTGAGGTATAGTGAAAAATTAAGTGTATGCTTTTGCAAAGAGCCAGGTCTTAAGCTTCCGCTTGAAAGATTTGAGGCATTCTTCTTGCCGTAGTTCAACAGGCATTTTGTTCCAGAGGGTCGGCCCGGCTATCGATAGTGCACGGGCTCTTGTGGAAGTGAGTTTATAGAGTTTAGGAGAGGGGATAGGCATGGTTGCGAGATGTGCTAGTCTGGTGGGCTTATTAGACTGGTGAAAACGGAAGGATTCATTGAACCAGTTCATTTCGGGATTGTATAGGGCTTTGTGGATGAGAGAGAGAGCCTTATATTGTATGCGGGAGGCTATTGGAAGCCAATGTAGGTCTTTTAGAACAGGTGTAATATGGTCATGTCTACGTAAATTGGTCAAGATCCGGGCTGTGGTGTTTTGTAAGATTTTAATGGGATGGATGGCATTATTAGGTAGGCCGAGGAGTAGGGAATTGCAGTAGTCTGTTTTGGCGAAGATTGTGGTTTGGAGAACTGTACGGAAATCGGGGGGATGTAATAAGGGTTTGAGTTTTTTTAGTGTGTGGAGTTTAAAGAAGCCGTCTTTTAGAATGTTATTTATGAATTTCTTTAGTGTGACGTGACCATCAAGAATGATACCCAGATCACGGACTTGTTGAGCAAATTGGAACTGAGGAAAAGGGGGGAGGATCGGTTGGCTTTGGGGTGAGATGAGCATAATTTCAGTTTTATTGGTATTAAGAGCAAGGTGGATAGAGGAAAGGAGATTGTTAATGGAATGGAGGGTTTCATTCCAGAAGTCCATGGTTTTTGATAGGGAGTCAGTGATGGGTATAAGCAGCTGAACATCATCAGCATATATGTAATGAGGGAGGTTTAGACTGGAGAGGAAGTAACAGAGGGGCAGAATGTAAATATTGAATAGGGTTGAGGATAGGGAGGATCCCTGAGGGACACCTCGGTTGAGGGGGATGGCCTTGGATACGTGATTTCCTAGCTGGATTTTGTAATCTCTATTACTAAGGTAGGAGTTGAACCAATTGTGGGCAACACCTGTAATACCGATTTCAGTTAGCCGCTGTAGGAGAATGGGATGGCTAACGGTGTCGAATGCGGAGGAGATGTCAAGGAAGGCAAGAATGTATGATTGCCCTTTCTCAAATCCTTTGATAATGTGGTCTGTCAGGGAAAGTAAAAGAGTTTCAGTGCTATGAGATTTTCGAAAACCGTATTGTGCGGAGGCCAGGATATGATTTTCTTCTAGGTATTCTGTGAGTTGCTTGTTGACAGTTTTTTCAAGTAGTTTAGAGATGAATGGAAGATTGGATATGGGGCGATAATTAGCTGGATCAGAAGGGTCAAGTTTGGGCTTCTTTAGAATAGGTTGGACTATTGCCTGCTTCAGGGGGAGCAGCACCTGTCCAGAGCTAATGGATAGGTTGATGATTTTTGTTAAAGGTTTGGCAATGATGTTGGGTATTGTAAGAAGATGTTTAGTGGGTATGGTGTCAGATGGGTGGGTGGAAGGTTTGGCTTTCTTGATAAAGGTTTCTATTTCTAATGATGAAGTGCAGTCTAGGGAGGAGAGGGCATTGGTGTAATTACTGGTTTTTGTTTGATTGATGTCAGATTCGAAGTGGTTGGTAGGATTGGCAGAGGAAGAGAACTTGGATAGCAAATTATTCACTTTGGTTTGGAAGAATGTGGCAAGTTCTTCACATTTGGATTTGGCTACTACATCAGGGATGTGAGGGGTAGCTGTTTTAGTGAGAGAATTCACGTAATCGTATAATACTTTAGGGTTGTATTGGAATTGATGAATTTTGTTGGCATAGAAGTCTCGCTTTGTCTTGTTAAGTTTGTCACTATAGAGATTTAGGGAGGATTTAAATTGTGCCAGGTGCGTTTGTGAGGGATCCTTGCGCCAGATCTTTTCAGATTTCCGAAGGAGTTGTTTGAGATTTTTTAACTCTTGGGAATACCATGGTTTCTTACTCTTGTTGTTTTGTGGGCAGACACTTTTGGATTGTAGGGGACAGGTGGTGTTGGCTATACTATTGGTGATGTCAAACCATGAGGTAAGCGCTGTGTCTGCATTGGTGAGCTCTAGGTGGTCAAGTTTGTTGGCGAGAGCCGATATAAGGTCGTCTCTTGTGCAATTTTTTCTGTAGTGAATGGTTATGTTTGTGTTGTCATGGCAGGTGGGTGTCTTAATGGAGAGAGAGGTTTCAATGAGGTGATGATCTGACCAGGGGATGGGTGTGTGGGAAGGGTGATCAGTTTGTATGAGGGCATTGGTGAATAGAAGGTCGAGGGTATGGCCCGCCTTGTGAGTAGGAAAAGGATAGATTGCTTATATCCTAAAGCATTTAGTGAATCAAGAAAAGTGTCACAAGAAGGGGTGCGAGGGGAGCTATCAACATGCAAGTTGAAATCTCCAAGTATGATGGCTGGAATGTCAATGGAGATATTCGTTGCAATGTATTCTATAAGGGTTGAGGGGTTGTTATGTAGGGTACCTGGGGGGGCGTATATGAGACATAATTGTAAAGAGGGGGATTTATAGGCCGTAGTGTTGTGATCAGTTAAAAAAAATGACCCCCAGTGGTGGAAAGCCTGTGTCGATTTTTGTTTTACTCGCAAACTTTACATCAGTGTAATTCCAATCCCCGCCCACAAGAACGCGCTTCCAACTGCACTTAAAAGTGCGTGCCCAAGGTCCTGGGCACACGTACCTGTATCTGCATTTCAGCTGGGCAATTTTCTAAAAGCCCATTTCTGTGGGGAAAGCACTGTTTGACCAATGTAAATGACACTGAAAATTACCCTAACCATGCATTAGGCATCTCGTTCCCATCTTAATAGACTGTGATGAGTCACATCCTGGCCAACAAGGTAGATATGGGTCTACCTTTCAGCCACAGCATATTTTTCTGCGTTTGAAGGCCACCACGGTCCCAGAATTAAAATATCACTCGCAATGAAAGAGTGGCGGAGGGGGCCTGCAGTTAAAAAGCTTCCTTCTCAGGCTTTCATTCTGAGATAAAATCTCTGTGCTTCTTGTGCCAAATTGGCATGCATTATAGTACAAATGTATATTTGGCTAATTAAATGCTCTTCAGGGCTCCATACTCATACACTGAATATCAGAAACGTTCCTTGACACTTTTTTCTTTTTAATGCATACACAGAATGTTAATGGACAAAAGCTACTCTAGGGAATTCCTGTTAGTACATTAAAAAGCATAAGATAGTTTGCATGTGGACCATGTGATTATTATTTCAACTTTTTTTTTTCATAGGAATCTGGAGATTTTGCAGAAATACAACAATGTGTATACCAAAAGCTAAATTTTCACATTAACAACTGAAAAGAAACTAGAGCAGATTTTAATTTTATTTCTAAAGAAAGGTTCCTCAAGATTTTGTTTGCTAGGTTCCCCAAGAATATCTTGGCATCTTTATATAGCATTATAGTTTGCATAATCTCCTATTACAGATCTATATTTCATTCAAATGCTCAAACCATACTAAAATATCGTACAGCCCGTTATGTGACATGGCCCTGTATATGCATCTTGAACATCATATTGAGTGAAAATAGGCTTTTTTTTTTTTAAAATCAAAACCAAGAAACACACTTACCGCAGCACTTCCACATAAGCAGCTCAGAAGTTAGCTCTGCTGACATGCTTACCTAGGGGTGCAGAAAGTTAAACTTTTAGTGTTATTCATGGCTCAAGAAAATATGTTTAAATGTGAAAGTAATTCTATCTATATATGGAGTACAGAACTCTCTGATAATAAACCCATCAAGGACTTAGAGCACCATCAAGGAAAAAGCAAAATTCTGGTGCTTGCTGGCCTTTGGAGAAAATGACATGTAATTTTTAAAAATTGCTTTCAAAAGGTATAAAATTACCATATTTTAGCTTGAGAGTGCTTTTCAACCTACAGTAAGTGACTTTTGAGTCTTTCACAGTACACGGAAGTACTGTTCTAAGGCCACTGCCAACAAAGAGCATGCAGCTGACACGCGCAACTCTCGGACAGGCCAGACATTTGAAGTCTACAGTACTCTGTCTCTATTGGCCAAGCACAGGTGGGTCATATTTTCAACCAGCCTGCGAGCGTGCAGGTGCACTCTTCCAGTCGCGCACAACCATAACTGTCCGTTGTTTTCTGAAGGAGTGCCTTTAACAGTTTGCCCGGCCCTCTGGACGAGTATAAAAGAAAACGATTGCTTGTGTTTACCATTGTCTTTTTCTCATGTCTGTTGCAGCCTGCTCTCCGGGCACCTTTGGGAAGAACTGCAGCAGCCTGTGCAAATGTCAGAATGGAGGCACTTGTGATCCTGTCACTGGGCTATGTCGCTGCCCACCAGGAATTCATGGGACGTTTTGTGAGGATGGTATGCACTCTTTAACCAAATTACAACAGCCACAAGAGAATCTCAGTTGAGTCTTTTTTTTTCTGTGTGTGTGTGTGGGGGGGGTGGTAGAGGTGTCCGGGGTCATAGACTGATATGTTTCTTTACACATCCTATAGGCTGTCCAAAAGGATATTTCGGGAAAACCTGTTATAAGAGAAGTAACTGCGCGAACAATGGCTACTGCCACAGGTTGTACGGAGCCTGCTTTTGTGACCCGGGGCTGTATGGGCGCTTCTGCCACCTAAGTAAGTCACAAGGAGCTTTGCTAAACTCCCATTAATTTCTGTAGGGTAATCTTTTGGAGTATTGTTAGTTTGAGTCATACATTGTTTTTGAACTATCAAGGTTACATTCCTCCTATCATCTTTTCCAACCCCTTTTGGCAATTAAAATAAATATGAGTTGTGTTTCTTGAATTCTTATTTTGTTAAGACAATAGATTAAACCATAGCAAAACAAAGTAATAATGTTACATTCAATAATTCCGACCCCCCTTCCCCTTAGGGATGTGCAGCAGGGGATGGATTCGTCCCATTTGGTATTTGTATTCGTGGGGAGCCAAATCTATTGCATCCATTGTCAGGGGACCCGGATCCGTTCATTAGTTTCCCAAAATAAACCTCATCCCAACCCTTTACATTTAATTAACTACAACCCCCCACCCTCCTGTCCCCCCCCAAAGACTTACCAAAAGTCCCTGGTGGTCCAGCGGGAGTCCTGGCGCGATCGCCTGCATTCGGGCTGTTGGCTGCCGGTATTCAAAATGGCGCCGATAGCCTTTCCCCTCACTATGTCACAGGGGCTACCGGTGCCATTGAGCGGCCTCTGTCACATGGTAGGAGCACAAGATGGCGCCGGCCGTCGCGGCTGGCGCGTCATCGGGGGTGTTCCAGGGGTGGGACCGCGGCCATGGGTTCCGGCCCAGGGGTGTTCCGGGGGCATGGCCGCGGCCTCCAGACCAGCCCCCGGCCCGGAACATGGCACGCCGGCCCAGCGCACGCAGGTTACGCCCCAAGGCAGGCGTAACTTTTGAAATGAAGGTTAGGGGGGAATTAGTTAGGGCCGGGGGGCGGGTTAGTTAGGGGAAGGAAAGGGAAGGTGGGGGGCACCGGAAAAAAAGTTCATTCCGAGGCCGCTCCAATTTCGGAGCGGCCTCAGAGGGAACGGAGGCAGGCTGCGTGGCTCGGCGCGCACAGGCTGCCGATTTTGCGTACTTTTGTTTGCGCTGGTTGCGCGAACAAAAGTACTTGTGCACGTACTTTTTAAAAATCTGCCCCTATATGAGCAAGGGAAGCGAGTGGGTGTCTTAGCGGGAATTCTGCATCTATATTCCTGTGCAAGTATCATGAGAAATGTTGAAGTTCATTATAAGGTTGTTTTTGTTACCTAAATCAACCCTTTGAAAACAAATGTTGAAACTGTAATTTAAGCGCATTCTTCACACTAAGTGCTTAGGAGGGGCTGGACCATTTCTTCCACTGATGTCAGAGGAATGGATTTTTGGGATGGGGGATCATGGTAGGATGACATCCCCCCGGACCCCACCTAACTCCTGCTGATGAGAAAAGTTCAGAGTGGGATTTTGAACCGTATTATGTGATTGTGATTTATTTTTTGTTTGACAGATCTTGAGGAAATATGATCAAAATGTTGCATAAATGTAATGCTGTGATGGGAGGACATCTGTTGGCTAGAACAGTGTATTGCATGATAGCAGTCCCACTGCTCACTCACAGGCCGATACAGTAAAGTCCGCGGGAGAGCGGGCGAACGCCTGCTCTCCGGTGCGCTCGATTCAGTATTTAAATTAGGACCGGCGGTAAAAACGGGCAAAAGGAGCGGCGGCTGTCAGCGGGTTTGACAGCCGACACTCAAATTTGCCGGCGTAGGTTCTCGAGCCCGCTGACAGCCACGGGCTTGGAAACCGGACGCCGGCAAAATTGAGCGTCCGGTTTTCGGCCCAACAGCCGCAGGCCGAATTCAAATTTTTATTTATTTTTTTTTAATTTTTTTACTCTTCGGGACCTCTGACTTAATATTGCCATGATATTAAGTCGGAGGGTGCACAGAAAAGCAGTTTTTACTGCTTTTCTGTGCACTTTCCCGGTGCAGGAAGAAATTAGCGCCTACCTTTGGGTGTTATCGCTGTCGACTTTCGCACCCAATAGCGCCATCGTGAAAGGTGATGCTATTGGGCACACTACTGGCAGCGATAAGGGGTCTTACCTTATTGCAGCCAGCGAAGTTTCCGCAGCGTCCGCCCCCAACTCCTCCTCTTCCGGTGCCGAAGCCGCCGTTGGAGCAGACGGCGGCTTCGGCACCGGAAGTTTTCGGCACGTCGGAGCAGACGCTGCGAAAACTTCGCTGGCAGTGTTAAGGTAAGCCATATCATCGCTGCCAGTAGTGTGCCCAATAGCGCCACCTTTCACGGTGGCGCTATTGGGTGCGAAAGCCGGCAACGATAACACCGCGGTGGTGCAATCGCTGCTGGCTTTCGCAGGCCTGCCCCCCGCCCCCGTTACTGCCGAATTCAGAGAGCTGTGCTATGTTAGAAAATCCTGGCCTTAGTGAGGTCTCAATTATGACCTATGCAATGGCATAATAAATTCCTATTTTATACTAATTATACCATTCCTTAAGCACCCTTGCATCCCTCTACCTCTGGCCACCACTTTGTTGCAATCACTCTTTTTTTCTGTACCCTGAAATCACTCTGCGATCTATTCAGGGACAACATGGACAATAATATTATATGCTACTCCATCCATTCGTGCAGGCTAATTGGAACTTCCTAACATTTGTTTCTATGTCATTATGAGTATTATGTAAAGAATAAACTGGCAAACTTTTTTTTGCCCAGTAGTTCCTCCTTTCTCTTTCAGCTCAATTGGAACCAGTACTGGGATTCTGGTGCTGTGTTTCTTCATTTACAACCACATTCCCACTGGTCCTAGTCTGGTCATTGCTGCAATGGTCCTGAGCTGGGGACCAGGCAACAAGGGTGCTGCTCTAAATCCAGCCACTGGATGCCATCCATAACAGTGACCATGACTCCCTTCCCCAGGGGCTGTGGATGCTACCTCTCCAGCATCCTCAGCCCCACCTGACCTGGGGTACGGAGATCCGACTCGGGGGTCGAACCCGGCATCTCCTGCAGGGAGGTGCACAGGGACTGCTACTGAGCCATCAGGCCTGCCCAAACTGACAGTTTTACATGCAGTGCTTATATCGAAAACCATGATCACAAGGTGAAACTAGCAAAGACCCAAAGAGAGAATCACCTCAAATGCACAATGTGTATGCCATGAGATGCCTAATAAATATTAGCATGTAAATTGAAATGCTCCTAGAAGGCTACCGATAATTTTATTTTGTCACAGTTAGCCACCTTATCATCATCACCCCTTTTACTGGTATTGTCCATAAAATGTCTAAATTCAATGTTTTTGAAACTTTTATATGGAATTAAAATCTTTTTTTTTTTTTTTATCTGATGCAGAGTCCATCGAAAATGGCTTTGTCTCAAATACCACCCGGATTTCATAACATTAACGGCTGTCAAATGTGCCAAAACAATTTTAGCAGTATCTTTATATGAACATTTCCGTTTACATGCTAATAGTTATTAGTAATTTTAAATGTAAAACATTGGGATTCAATATAGATATAGTTTATGTTAATTTCTCTAGTCAGATAAATCTAATGTATTTTGAACTTAATCTCTTTATTCTAGTCCATCGAAAATATAGTTTCCAGTTTTCTAAAAATGTTGCATTTTATGGGTTAGCACAAAAAGCCTTTCAATTTCCTGTCCTCCACCTCACTGAAGTACTAACTTTATAGGATGATGGTCTTTAAAAACTTCTTTTGTTAAATTGTTGGCAATTATTCTTATTATTGCAGCTTGTCCAAAATGGACCTTTGGGCCTGGGTGTTCTGAAGAATGCCACTGTGCAAAGGAGAGCACGCTGGAATGCAGTGCCAAAAATGGCACGTGTGTCTGTAAACCTGGTTACCAAGGAGACACGTGCCAGAAAGGTAGCATTTAATTTAAAGTTCATAACTTCTCTTTGTCTGTTCTTTCTTAACTCTAGTGTATACCCTAGAATTGTGAGACACCCCCAAAAAAGGAAATATCTTCTGTACCGTGCCTTGAGCTCAGTTTGGAAAGGCGAAAAATCGAATCCAAAATCCAAATCCAAATAATAAGTGCTCTGAAGAAGGCGTTTAATAGAACAAGTAGATGTTTAATTGGTTCTCATTAGTTTAGTGATATGTAGGAAGGGGCTCCCAGGGGCTCTGTGGAACACATTTTTAAATGATTTTATGAAAACAGAGTACCTTGTCAAGTGGAGCCAGAGCAGAGAAGAGGCCCTAGGTCAGAAACTGGTGACGCTCGACTTAATTTGGTAACATTACAAAAATGTTATGGCTCTAAACTGGTTAATAAACATATAAATCCCATCGGCATTTAAATATAGAGGAAATAATTCCAATAATAATTTGTAGTCAAATGCAATACATATAAAATTCATAGGCACTGAGGCCTGGGCATGCGCGTGGATCCTAGGAGTGGTTAACGGTTTCCAGCAGAATGCTGAGCCATAGTAGACACTAACGACAATAAACTTTTTCTGGAAGTTATGGACTGTAACGCTGACTGATCCAGATCATGAGCTTCACACGCAATTTATTTGTACTGTTAATTTGTTTTTGTTTTTTTGCAAGAATGTATTTTTTTTGCCCAGCATGTTTATTTGTATGGTTGTAGGTTCATTTTGTAGGAAGACGGTTTAATGAGTTCAGTAATGTAGTAACATCTGGAGCGTGGGGCGGTTTGCATGTTTTGTTTCTGCTATTCCCTTGATGAGGGCATAGTGTGAAATGTGTCAACACATTGCCTAGCGACACTTTGGGTCAATGCACTAGCCCACGAATGGGTTCGTGGGAATGTGCCAGCACAATGAGCATTTTTTCTTGCAGTATCAACCCACTTAAATATTAATAAAATGGCATCATGGAGGGTTTTTTTTTTTCTTTTGCAAGCAAAATCGCAAAATTTATCGCAAAAGAATCTTAACTACGTCTTCCTCATTGTAGTTAAGTTTCATGGCAAATTGCTGCTTTGTGCAAATTCCAGTGCATAATTTTCTATGGCAAAATCGCTGAGTTGATTTCCATGATTCTTCAGGTCATTAGTGATTTTGCATATTTTTTGCAAACTTCGCAAATGCAAAATCACATGAAACAATGGCAAACAGAGCACTAAAAATGTGTATACAGGTGCTATTTACCATTTTTCTGCATGTAATCACTTGTGCGAAGCCGTTTGCACCTTAGTGCATCGGCCTCTGTGTCCTTTTCCGTTTGTGAAGAAAAAAATATATTCTGCATCCTGTTCCTGTCTCTGGTGATCATGGTGTGCAGTAAACTAGTCGTGTTCAAGCAAGCATGATCTGTGCCTCTTTTGTAACCAGTTCACAGCTCAGCTTACCTGCTGCATCTAAGGCATTTTGCATTAATAAGCTAAAGCTTTTTCATTCTACAGTATAATCTGTATGACATTGAACCAATTTAAAATACGGCAAAATTATATGCATGTTGTTTATATTTCTGCAACAAATACATTTTTATTTATTTAAGCAGTGAATTTAACATCTTAAAATCTTTTGCTTCAATGTATATTGTACACGGTGATTTACAATTCTATTTTCTGTCACATGCCAAGTATTTTTTTTTTTTAATGATGTTTTGCAGAGTGTTTACCGGGTGAATATGGTGCTGGCTGTAAGCTGAAGTGCCACTGTCCCAACGGAGCGTCTTGTGACCATGAAACAGGTGATTGCAGACATCAGTGCCCAGCAGGCTTCCATGGAGAGGAGTGCAGCTTACGTAAGTACCTGGAATTCACAGGCTAATAAGAGCTTAAACATAGGTGCGTAATTATAGAACAGAAACCGAGAAAACAAATCCTAGTGTTAGGGGGAAATATTTACAGCTCTGGATATAAAATGTGCGGGTAAATGAGGTTTGAACCCATGTTTGCTTAGGCATTGGGACATTAATTATAACACTAATGTTTTTATGTTTATATTCTCTGTTATTAAATGTTTCCATGTATGAAGTTGTTCACTGTACACCGGAGTGAAGGCTTCTTGCTATACTTCGGTATAAAAAAGAATCTAAATAAATAAATAAATAAATTTTATATACTATATATAACAATACAGATCCTCAAGATGGGGGACAGTTCCTTTTTTGGGGTTTCCATTCTGCTTTTGTGATCCAGTACAGTAATGGAGCTACAGTCAAATAGCAGTCTCAAAATATAATAACATTACAAATCACTTCAAAACTGTCAATGGTTATGAAATTGCAGAAAATTGGGTATATTGGGCAACTTATTCAAAATGGGGAGTTCTTACTGATGCATCAGCTTAAAGTAAAACTAAGACCATAACTTTCAAACGGGTGCATATATATATATATATATGCATGTGTATTAGTGCGAGTCCAGAAATGTGGCACATTTATAACATACGCACACTTATGAGCGTACGTTATAAAATACCCTGGGTGGGCATATGTGTGTGTGTGTGTCCAATTTTGCAAGTGGGTGTGCACAGCCAGGTAAAGTCAGACATGAGTGGTGCAAGTGGGGGGAGTTTGTAACAGGCGCGCGCCCATGCCACGACCAGTTTCACCAGTTTGTCCAGGCTTCTCGGCGAGACCACATTCAGACACAGTCTGGATATTGAATAGTGCAGCCACACTACTGAAGATAGCCGGCTATGTTAAAGGTAGTTAGCTAACTTTAACTGGCTAACTTTAGGACAGCTCTGGCCTGACCAGTTAGCCGGCTAACTCTGAATAGCTAGCTAATTCAGCTCCTCCCAGTTACATCCCCCAGAAAACCCCTAACTTATCCGGCTGAATTTTAGCTGCCTAACTTATTAGCTGGCTAGAACTTATCTGGATATGTGCCCAAACATTCATTTAGCCAGCTAACTTCTCAGATAGCCAGCTAAATGTTTTTGAATGTAAACCTTGAAATGTCTTGGCATAGTGCCTACCTGGTGCTTTCTCCTTCCCTCCTAGTCTTCTCTACTTGCTCCTGGGTCTGTGCTTTTTTGTTGGCTGTCCTTCCTAGGTGTCCATTAAGGTGGACCAGGCTAGATAACAGGAGCTAATCCTTTAAGGTATTCTGAGAGTCTTCCCTAAATACCCCTTCTCATTCCCTCCCCCTTAGATCAGCCATCTTCAGCTGAGCACCTGCTTCTACCAGGGATACCTCCCAAGACAGGAAATCAACATTCTTGATCTCCCTTCCTGTCCTGTGTTGAAGCTTATATGTGAAGGGATGGAGGACTAAAAACCATTTATTAAATAATAGGTACACCTGTTCATCTATTTTAAATTAATAGGAGATTAGCTACTATATATTTTTGTGGGACCTCTCCTCACAGGGTCATGGTATTTTTACCAGACTCTTAATTGTGGTCTCTGGTCCATTTTACTTTGTATTTTTTTGGATATTTTTATCAATTATATCACCACTCTTTCACCATTAAAAACTGTTATCAAACTTTTGCTGAATTTTTATCAAAAAGCTGATGAAACCTTCAAACCACAGTCTGATATGAAAAATGTCACTTTAACTTAGTTTCAGAAGACGCTGTATTCTGCAAAAGTACTTATCTGCTTAACAGGTGTACCTATTATTTAATATTTTGTTTACAAGCGGGGTACCCGGAATACATAAAGTGTTACAGAGCCTATATTGATTGGGACTAAAAACCATGACATTACCTAGCCATTTGACTTTTTATTTCTGGATAACCAGACTAGAGGTTGGTGTCGATTACTAAGGCGAATTTTCATTACATTAAATAGTATCCGAACACCGCTGATCCCCATTTTACCACCAGTGCCCCTTTCTTAATTATGTAGTAGCGTTTCTCCCAAGGTAGCAGCTCCCTGCAGCTAAAGGCAACCAGATATTCATGTCCTTCTTTTTTTGACCCAATACTGCTCCTGAGGTGTTTGTCTGTGCAATAGGGATGTGAATCGTTTTTTGACAATTTTAAAAAATCGTCAGATATTTTTTAAATCGTCAAAAATCGTCAGAGTCGCGATACAATAGAAATTCCCCCGATTTATCGTAAAAAATCGTAAATCAGGGGAGAGGGGAGGGCGGAAAAACCGGCACACCAAAACAACCCTAAAACCCACCCCGACCCTTTAAAACAAATCCCCCACCCTCCCGAACCCCCCCAAAATGTTTTAAATTACCTGGTGGTCCAGTAGGGGGGGTCCCGGCGCTATCTCCCGCTCTCGGGCCATCGGCGCCATTTTGGCTGCCACTAATATAAATGGCGCTAATGGCCTGATAAAAAAAAAACCCACCCGACCCTTTTAAATGACCCCCTTGACCCCCCCCCCAAACCTTTTAAAATTACCTAGTGGTCCAGCGGGGGCGCGATCTCCCGCTTTCGGGCCATCGGCTGCGTTAATAAAAATGGCGCCGATGGCCCTTTGCCCTTACCCTGTGACAGGGCAAAGGTAGCGCCGGCGCCATTTTGAATACTGGCAATACGGCTTGAGTGCAGGAGATCGCTCCCGGACCCCCGCTGGACCCCCAGGGACTTTTGGCCAGCTTGGGGGAGCCTCCTGACCCCCACAAGTCCAGCCAAAAGTCCAGCGGGGGTCCGGGAGCGACCTCCTGCACTCGGGCCGTATTGCCAGTATTCAAAATGGCGCCGGCGCTACCTTTGCCCTCACTATGTCACAGGGGCCGTCAGCCCAAGAGCTGAGCCGAAGGGGCAGTCCAGGGGGAGGTGCAGTCCAAGGGGCGGGGTAGGGCGGAGCTGTAGGCGGCTGGTACAGCTCAGGAGCTGGCGTAAATTCTAAAACAAAGAAAAAAAAAAGGTCAGGCCTTCTAAGGGGTTGGGGAGGAGAGGGGAAGAGGGAGGAAAGGTAGATAGGGGGGGTAAGAAAGTTTCCTCCCAGTCTGCTCCTTAATTGGAGCGAACTGGGGGAGGCCCGATCTCGTCGCCACACGTAAATTGCATTCTTCAAACCCCCTTGCGTGCGCCGCCCCGGATATTATAACATGGTTGCACTGGCGCATCCATGTACACGCGCCGGCTAGCGTATATTTTTTAAATCTACCCCATATGCGTATATTCGGTGCTTTCGCCGTACCATTGAATATACATTGTAACTTAGCCAGATAACTTCTAACCAGCTAACCCCTATATTTATAGCAGAATGATGAGTCGCTAAAAAAAAAAGGGGGGAGGGCGATAGTGAGCAGCTAGCCACATCGTGGCAGTGTGGTTTTGCCCGCTGCAGTGCAGCCGCACCACAAACTATCACCCCCATAGTGCTACGGGAAAAGTTGTAGTTATTTCCCGGCGATAATGTGAAAAACATTATCGCCCGCAGCGCTGCGATAGATAACTCCACCCAAATCCCGCCCCCACTCCTCCCCTCCACCTAATTTTAATAATACTGCTGCGATGCGGTCGGTATTGCAGAATAAAGAATGACCCTGCAAGTTACTTACAAGGCCAGCTTTGAATATCTACCCCCTTATGTAGAATAAATTATCAATTAAAGGCTAGGGATTGTGAACTATTCAATTTTGTTTGAACTAGGTAGGTTTCTGATTTCCCAGATATCCACTGGAAGAATTCTTTCAAAAATATTCCCACTAGTGCACACTTTTAGCAAAACATTGTGCCTTTTTAGCAAATAGGGCACATATCAGCAAATAGCATGCACTATTTCTCAAAAGTGAAATAAAAAAATCCCAAAAATGAACAAAAACCTCTGAAAAATGAAATTAAGATGAAAAAAATTAGGAGGTAATTTTCAAAAGGATTTATGTACATAAAGCTGCATTTTGTGCTTGTAAATGGGCTTTTGAATTAATTGCTTCTTTTCTGAGTGTAACTCCTTTGAAATTTCACTAAATTTTCAAAGGGTACAGTAATTGGACTTTATGGGTTTTTGAAAATTGCTATGATATATGTTATTTTTATGCATGTAACTCCTTTGAAAATTACCTCCTATGAATGCATATCCCTTTTGGTCATCAGAGCTGTCAATTAACATGATTGAATTTTCAAGACAAGTTACAATAGGTATGTCCCTGCCCCAGAAATTATACAATCTAAAACGATAACTTTCAAAAATCTCCACACGGCCTCATATACACACGTATATGGGGCACATGAAGGTCTACTACAATATTTTGTAATCCGCACATATCTGGTCCACACAGATTATAAAATATTCATATATTTGCTCCCCAATATATGCACATATGTTTCATTGCATGCAAATATTTGCAATGCTTTGAAAGCGCATTCTTTCTCTACTCATTTTGTAAATATATGTGTATATTTATTTTACGAGCAAACACAATATAACTTGTATGCTTAAAACCCTGTTTTGCACATGGAAATATGCGCGTATACTTGAAATCACCAATTTGCTGATACCTCCCCCGAGACCCTCCTACTACTTTACCTAGAATTTATTTATTTATTTATTTATTTATTTAATTTTTATATACCGGAATTCCTGTATACAATACAAATCAGTCCGGTTTACAATAAACGAAAAGATTGCCCCAGTCTGGGAGGTCAGACCGGGGTTGTTTACATCGAACAATGAACATCGAACAATGAACATCGAACAATGAACATTGAACATTGAAAAATAACATTGAAAAATAACAATTAACAATTAAACATTGAATGTTTTCGTGACCTAAATTAAATTAAAATAATTAAAAAGTTAAATATTGCATATATATATGTTGAATATTGTTAACTGTATAAAACAATAAATTTAAGGTTCAATCAGGATAAGGTGCTTAGTTGGATTCTGTAAATTGGAACGCTTGTCTGAAGAGCCAGGTTTTTAACTTTTTTTTGAACTCTGGCAGACTGGGTTCGAGGCGTAGGTCTGGGGGGAGAGCGTTCCAATGGTGTGGTCCTGCGGTTGAGAGTGCTCTTTTTCTTAGTAAAGATGTTGCTGGTGGGGCGAACAGTGTGCCTCTGTAGGCGCTTCTGATGGGTCTGGAGGATAGGTGTGGACGAAGTTGCGTTTGGAGAGATATAGGGGCGATGTTGTTTATTGATTTGTGAATAATGGTAAGGGTTTTAAAAAGGATTCTCTGTTTGATGGGTAGCCAGTGGAGGTTGCTCAGGATAGGGGAGATATGTTCTTTTTTATTGGTGTTTGTTAGGATTCTGGCGGCGGCGTTCTGTACCATCTGAAGGGGTTTGATACTGTTAGCGGGGAGGCCAAGCAGGATTGCGTTGCAGTAGTCGAGTTTTGAAAAAATAATGGATTGTAGGACAAGGCGAAAATCATTAAAGTGAAGGAGAGGTTTTAACTTTTTGAGGACTTGTAATTTATAGAAACAGTCTTTGGTGGTGGTATTTATAAATTTTTTCAAGTTAAGTTGATTGTCAAGCCATGCTCCTAGATCTCTGACGTCTGAAGAGAGATCAATATTTGATGAGGTGGATTGATAAAGGTAAGGTGAGTTGATGTGTGGGTCGTGTGAGATAAGTAGCATCTCTGTTTTGCTGGAGTTTAAAATCAAGTTAAGGTTGGAGAGTAGTTGTTTAATTGGTTGTAAACAGTCCTCCCAGAAGGATAAAGTTTTTTGAATAGATTCTGAGATGGGTAAGAGGATCTGGATGTCGTCTGCGTAGAGGTAGTGGGTAAGCTTGAGTTTTGATAGCAGATGGCAGAGGGGGAGGAGGTAAATGTTGAACAGGGTGGGAGATAGAGATGAACCTTGTGGAACGCCTTGGTCTGATAGGATGGGTTCAGATTCCTTGTTGTTTGTTCTGACTTTGTAGAACCTGTTTGATAAGAATGATTTAAACCAACTGAGAGCCGTGCCTTTAATTCCTATGTTTGATAGTTGGTCTAAGAGTTGTGAGTGATTTACCGTGTCGAATGCTGCGGATAAATCTAGGAGAACCAGTAGGTATGATTGTTTTTTTTCCAGATTCAGAAGTAAGGTATCCGAGAGAGAAAGCAGAAGGGACTCTGTGCTTAATGATTTCCGAAAACCGTATTGTGCGGGAGAGAGAATGTTGTGTTCCTCGAGGTATTCGGAAAGTTGTTTGTTGACAGCTTTTTCCATCAGTTTGGAAATCAATGGTAAGTTTCTTGTATGGTAAGATGGTAAGAATCTTCTCTAGTTCACCCAGACCACCCACCCAAAAATAGCAGACAACAGACACCTGATGTCAATTGTGCTAGTTAATTAGCAGGTGTAAAATTGTTTTGTAATGTATTCATGTAAATCCCTTATAACAGTGAACTCAATCTTTTTTCCATCATGGCACACCTGACAGATGATGCTCATGTGTGTGACACATTGCACACTACATTTAACAGCTATACTAAAAAAAAAATCCTAGATATTATTTTATTGTTGAAAATGATGCAGGAGAAAGATAACATATTCTTTAATTTCACTAACTGCTTATAAAATATCATTATTAAATGTTATTTTTTTCACAAAAATGTTAACCTTTGCTTACTGCATCAGTAAGAAACCTTTGACTGATATGCATATGCAACACAGTTTTTTGATACAGACAAACTCTCATGCATTTCACTGTCAATCTCAGAAAGTTCTGACCTCTTCTGGAGTTTATACAGAGCGTAATTAGGTAATTTCTCCTTTCAACCCACCATTCAAAAAATATATATAAATTCTGATTTCCTCTCAGTAATCGTACTTCAAAATGCCTTCCCTGCTAGCCACTTTGTGAAATAACATGAAAACCTGCTAAAAAGACATTTAGAAATTATACAGCATACCAGCCATATCATAAGAACACTAACACCTAGGACTTGAACAGCAACAACCTTACCTATGAAAAAGCAAGACTGCAAATACAGAACACAGTACACTTACTAATGGGAAAACAAAGACAGCCAGACTGCTCTAGCTTCCTACACAGAATCTGCATCCTAATTAGCAGAATCCCTCACCTCTGTCACACATGCAGAATGCAGACTGACTCATATCTAATACAGAATAAAAGACCATACATTATATACAAGCATACAGAGAAAAACTGAAATGCCAAGAGGTGAGGAGGAGGTGCAACGGGATGGTGGGGCAGGATACAGCATGCCTGCAACATTTCTGGCTTGGATTGGTGGAGGCAGTGATTGCCAGGGTTGAAGGAAAAGCAGCATCAGGAAGAGGTAATGAGGAATTTTAAGGACCATAAGAACATAAGAACATAAGAAAATAAGAAAATGCCATACTGGGTCAGACCAAGGGTCCATCAAGCCCAGCATCCTGTTTCCAACAGTGGCCAATCCAGGCCATAAGAACCTGGCAAGTACCCAAAAACTAAGTCTATTCCATGTAACCATTGCTAATGGCAGCAAGCACATGCGGCCGTTATAGAAAGCATAGGCTTGCTGTTATAATCTGGTATGGTTGTGGACCCTGGATCATAGTGAGAGCTGACTCCATCCACAGGGAGGAGCCCTGTGGGAACTCACTAGTATAGGCGTGGCCTCCGCTGAGACAGACACAGATGTAAGAGACTTTATTATACTGGAACATGGGTAGTACCCACAGCGTGGAGAGAAGACACAGTCCAGAGTAGTAAGTCTGCTCAATGATGATATCCCTGGTAGTGGCCCGCAGAGAGGGGTATGCCAGGAAAACCTCTTTCGGTGACACACCTCTCAGCCTAGAATCAGCGAGCAGTAGTTCGGAGAGGTGCAGGAGGTCAGCAGAGCACGGTAGATGACGGTACTCACTCCGAAGTGTAGAAGAAGGTAGCTGAGATGAGCACGGTAGTGGCCCGAGGCACGGGGTACACCAGCGGTTCCATCAGCAAGAAGGTAGAAACAAGAGTTGCACTCACAAGGCTGAACTAGGCAGGGTCCCGGACAAGGATAGATGGAATCTCCAGGCAGGAAGGCCCTCTGAGGAGCGGATATAGCCAGAACTTGACAAGGCCCCCGAGGAGCGGGTACCTAAGGCATTCTAAGTCCAGGAGTTCAGGAACAGGTTCAGAGTAGCGAAGCATCTCCAAAGGAGTGGAATAAGCAGTAGGGATGTGCAGCCGGAAAGTATACGTTGGATTTGGGCTACGTATTCGTCGGGGCCCAGATACGTTGCATTCGGTCAAGGGGAAAGCCTGATCCGTTAATACGTTGAATTCGGCATTCGTTCCCTTTAAATTTAATTAACTATAACCCCCCACCCTCCTGACCCCCCAAGACTTGCCTAAAGTCCCTGGTGGTCCAGCGGGGGTCCTGGAGCGATCTCCTGCACTCGGGCCATCTGCTGCCAGTATTCAAAATGGCGCCGATAGCCTTTGCCCTTACTATGTCACAGGGGGCTACCAGTGCCATTGGTCGGCCCCTGTCACATGGTAGGAGCACAAGATGGTGCCGGCCGTCCATTGCTTCTACCATGTGACAGGGGCCGACCAATGGCACCGGTAGCCCCTGTGACATAGGGGGTCATTTATCAAATTGTGGTAAGGTGTTTTCACATGCGTTAAGGGCTTATCGCATGTGAAAGCACCATATCGTATGGTGCGATGCAAATCCGAAAAAGAGGAGGAGTGGGCTGTTAGTGCATTTTGTGATGTCTCCCAAAAGGGCTGTTTAGTATGAGAGAGAGAGAGAGAGTGTGAGTAGCCATGATGTCATCGCCTTAGACAGGTATTTGTATCCCTATGGGAGACCCACCTAGTAACTCGAGGTGAGGTTTAGGTATTAGTGTAGGGGGTTAGGGGCCACTTTGACATTCAATGTGAGACGTATGAACAGAACAGTGGTCTCTTGTGAAGATTTGATGACCTACGGAGTGAGGAAACTCACCCAAAGATGAGATTTGTGCAATGTTCTCTCCACTTAGCTTGGATGTTACCCAGGTAGAGTGTCCATCAAGCTAGGTTGAGAGAACCTTGCACAAATCTTTCTCTCTCTCTCTCTCTCTCTCTCTCTCTCTCAGTAGTGGTTGGCTGCAGGAAATACAACAGGTATGGCACTTATCACACAGTCTGAAAATGTTATCGCAATTTGCACTAACTTAGCTCTTCGCATAGGTAATTAGTGCAAATTGCAATAAACTGTATATTAGCATAAAACACACCCCTTTTGCTATCACATGTGATACTTATCGCATTTTGATAAATCCAGGCCATAGTAAGGTCAAAGGCTATCGGTGCCATTTTGAATACCGGCAGCCGATGGCACGAGTGCAGGAGATCGATCCAGGACCCCCGCTGGACCACCAGGGATTTTAGGCAAGTCTTGGGGGGATCAGGAGGGTGGGGGGTTTATTCGTTCAGGATTCATTGCATTCGTGGGGGTTCGCCATACGTTTCGCAAACCCATGAATGCAACGAATAGGGACCTATACGTTGTGGATTGCGCATTCGTTCACAACGAATGCACATCCCTAATAAGCAGGAAGGAAGTCCTTGCTAACTCGTAGGAAGCATAGGCTGGATGGATTAAATACTTCAGGCAGATGACGTCATGTGGAGGGGGCGCTCCTCGAGGTTCCCACCATGATGTGAATAAAAGAGGGCCTCTCAAACATGTGCGTGCCCTAGGTAATCCTCGATTCAAGATGGCGGACAGGATTGCTCACGCCATCCCGGGGACACCGGGGAAGGTGGCGTTTGCAGGCTGAGGCCGCCAAGGATTTGAGAATCGCTGGTGCAGGGAAAAGAGAGGTGTGCAGCAGAGGTCGCAGCCGTCTGCGACCGGGCGCAACACTTGCTATGTCAAATTTTTGGTGACACACCTTCCACCCCCTGGTGACACACTGGTTGAGAACCACTGACTTATAAAATAACTTATGTGCAAGTCTCATAGCCACCTTATTGTGCAGGTAAATGTGCTTGTGAAACCAAAAATGTTTATAAAATAGCATTTATGTAAATACAAGCTACTTACATGCATAAATGCTAATTTTATGCATGTAATTCCTTTTTAAAAGTAACTTGCCCAAGGAGAAATGTGATTTGAACCCTGGTTTACTTGGTTTCTAGACCACTGCTCTAACTACTGGGCTCCACTCCTCCATTCCACTTTTGGCGGTCATCATGAAATGCATCTATGTGTTGGTATCGCACAAGAAGAAAACTTTGTCAATGGAAAGTTCTAGAACAATGGGTCAGGATATGAGACACCGAGGTAGGATATCCAGGAGCAATGTCAGGAATTATTTTTTCATGGAAAAGTGATAGGTGTATGGAATGCCCTCCAGCAGATAAGTGGTGAAAGTTAAAATAGTAACTGACTTCAAGAAGGCATGGGATAAGCCCAGAGGATCCATAATTGTGAAAAAGTGAAGAGAAAGTGAAACATGACTTAGCAGCATGCATTTAGTGCTCTATTTGAATGGCTCAACAATGAGAATTGGGGTTCCTAGAATGAATGGCAAAGTGAAATGATAGAAATCCTAGCAGAAACATGAGTAACCATATAGCTAGGTCTGTATGGCAGGCCGCACTAATATTATTTGTTTATTTATTTGAACAATGTATTGCTCATGATTTCCAGAGGTATTAGTTGAGGGACAGTTTAAGAACTCACTAGCAGCTGGATCTGTCTGGCAGGCTGCAAGTACAGCAATAAATAGCAGAAACATAGGCATTCCCATGTCCTTTTCTGTCTGGCAAACTGCACAACAGACTTGGAAGTTTGCAAGCTCTGGCAACAGTCACACTAGTATTGGTAGCTATTTGGCTTATTACAAAAATTTGTGGTTACACATGAGGAGGTAGAGGTGTTGGGTGTGAACAAAACAGGGGTTCTTATATAAGCTTGTATGCCCAAGATTGTAGCATATAAAAGAAGATAATAAAAACTTCATGGCTGGCAGCTGGGATGTATCTTTAGCAGCGTGGACAGGATGGGTTAATAGGTATTTACCGTCATCATCTACTATGTTACTGTGTTAATAGCTACTCCTGAAAGCTTCCAAATCCATTTTGTTTTAAACTTCCTTTTTAGGCTATTATCTTAGGCACACCAAACGGTCTTTAATTTATATCATCTCAAGAACTGGGAGGCATGCCAACAATGTATATCTCTGTCACCTTGCAAAGCTGGGTGTCAGAGCTTTCAAATTATTGAGGATACACATTTGTATGACAAATGATCCCTAAAAAATGATCCTGACATAATCTAAATTCATGGCGGCTGCAGCTGACTGCACGGAGTACCGATGTCCTGTGGTTTGCGAAGCTGCAGCTCCCAGAGACGCACTATCTGCCTGTTTCTCAGGAACAGCCTTGCAGCTCTAACCTCTTGTTCAGTTAAGACTTTTAAAACTGTAGCTGGTATTCAAGTTATCGAACGTTCTAATTAGCAGAGTATCGCCAGTGCCATTTTTCATTCAAAAAAAAAAACAAAAACTGTTCAGTTTCGAGACCTGCTATCAAGGACGCAGCCAATTATGAGATCCCTGTTTCCCAAATTACTTTATGTAACCAAACGATATAAAAAAATAGATTTGCATATACATTGTGTCAAAGAATAGAAAGAGGCTTCTGTGCTGAAGTTAAATTGCAGCAATAACAGTTAAACTGGGGCCTGGGGACAGACATCCCATTTCATATATAACCCCTCCCCCCCCCCCCCCCCGCACCCCAGGGAAGGCAAGGAAAAGGTGCTGGTTTGATTCTGGTATGGAAACTTTGAATACCCTGTAGATAAGTGGTTCTCAGCCTTTTTCTATTGGGACACACCTGGCAGATATTGCTTACAGGCGAAACACACTGAACACTTGATCATCACGGGACTATATGTAAACATATACTCTGCATCCAAACAATGGATGCAGAGCAGAACTGGGATATTTCAAATACATCTAGCTATATGAAAAAGATATTCTGATTCTGGTGCTATCTCAGTAACAGAAACACAAACGCCCTTACTACCAGGCGCATTATAAAATACAAAACCTAAAAAACCCACTCAGCACATGTGTAGCAAACCTTCCATACCATTGGAACACTAATTCCAAGACCTCAAACAGCAATTGCCCTTCTTATGAAAAGGCAGCAGTGCAACACCAATGCATGTCCTTTTGAGAATGAGAAAACACAGCAAAGAAGAAAGATACAAATCCTACCTACTAGGAAAATACCTCACCTCAGTCACACATTCGGATCCGACTTTCACCAAATACAGAATAAGAGACCACAAATTACAAATGTGGAGACAAAAACTGGAATAGAAACCTCAAAAAGCCATTCTGCATGCACTGCAAAACTGGAGAGCAAGAAACAAAAATACATATCCTCCTACACTAAGCCAAGTACAAAGATGGAAGAAATGCACATTCCCAAAATTGAACATATTATGGCTTTTGCACCCTGTCACTCCCCCTCCATCATTCTTAACTTTTCCCAATTACTCCCTTTCAATCATCCGCTCTCACATCCCTGCTCAGAATTTCTGATCCCCCATCATCCTCTTCCCTGTTCTCCCTCCCCCCCCCCTTCTTGATTCTCTCTGCCCCTTCATCCCATCTCCCTGCCTGCCAAGCTACTCCAACCCCATTTCCCACCCCTTACTGCTCAGCAGCCCCCCCCACTCCTTCTCTGTTCCACCTTCATCTTCCCAGCATCCCCAACCTCCTTTCCCCCACCCTCCACAGGGTGAAGAGATCATCAGCAGCATCACTCCCAGACTCAGCAGGGGAAGATTAAGGTTGCGTCCCATCAGGCCCAGAACAGCAGGACTGGCAATGTCTCACTCTGATTTGTGTGAAGGAGGAAACAGCCTCCCACTGGGCCAGAAAGAAAAGAAGGGAGAGTAGCCTCCTGTCAGGCCCAACCCGGGTGGGAGCTGTCAACCAGCTCCCACCCGGGCTCATAAGGAGGCAGCCATCTGCTGGCCCTGCAACAAACCTCCCAATTGGCCCATTCATTTACATTTACTTGAATTTCTGAATCACCTAACTCAAAAAAGGTCTAGGCGATGAACATAATAAAACATACATAATTATTATACAAAGAACAAGTTAAAACAATATAAATGCAGAATAAAATATTATGTAAAATAGCTAAAATATAATATAATCATAAAACAAAGTTAGAATAAAATTATATTAAAAGTATCAAAACTTAAACAAAAAGGTCTTAAGATGCCCCTTGAAGGTCTTAACTGAGTCACACTGGCAAATCTCTGTAGGAAGAGAATTCCAAAATTCTGGGCCAGGAATAGAAAAGGAGCATTCTCAGGTGGTGTGTAATAGGGGAGACAGAACATCTGGTAGGCCTCGCTAAGAGGAATGCAACCTTCTTGAAGGTTGGTAAAATTTCAAAATTGCATTTGCCTATGGGCAAGATTGATCATTAAGTAATTTGAAGATGGTCATACCAAGTTTAAATTTAATTCTTTTGTGACTTGAAAGCAAGTGTAACTCAATCGAGGCCGGGGTTATATGGTCAGACTGCCTCAGGCCAGTGATAAGATGAGCAGCTGAGTTTAACAATAACTGTAAAGGACACAGTGTTGAAGAAGGAAGACTAGCGTAAAGACTGTTATAGTAATCGAGAATAGGAAATTACATTTGTTAAACAGTACAAAATTCTGGGGCATGCAAGTTTATAAGGCCTACAAGGACACACAATCTAAAGAAGCCCTGCTTGAAGTTTAAAAGTTTAAAAGATAAAGTACTATCTAAAATAATGCCAAGAATTTTAACCTGGTTTTTAATTTGGAAACTTGAATTATTAAGACAAAATGTAGTTTCATTGAGCGTATGGACTGGACAATGCTAGAAAATCCAGTTTGGACATGTTTAAAGTGAATTTATGTTTGAGCCAAGAGTTAACAGTGGAAAAGCGAAAATTGAGGTGTTCTAAAGTTTCGTTCCAGGTGGAATGTACAGAAATAATGAACTGGATATCGGCAACGTATATTTTGTAGGATTCTGCCAAATTACACAGTATTTTGCTAACAGGAGCTAGAAAAATATTGGAGAACAGAGAACATCCTTTAGGAACACCAGTTTTAATGTGAGACACTGAAGATATTTCATTGTTAAAGTTGACCTGTGATCGATCAGAAAGGTATGAATGAAACCATTCCAATACATTTCCTGAAATACCGCATTCCTGCAATCAGAAAAGAAAAATGTTATGTTCAACGGTGTCAAAGGCGGATGAAATATCAAGGGAAACAAGGAGAAATTGATGACCGTCATCAATTCCTCTTCTGAAAGTATCAGTTAATGAGAGAAGTAGAAGTTCAGTGTTCATGGCACGCCAAAAAACGAGTTGATGCGGATCAAGAAGCTCGAATTTTTCAGGATGATCTGATAATTGAAAAAGAACTGAGGCCTCAAGAATTTTTGCAAAAAAGGGAGGGAAGAAATGGGTCTATAATTAGTCAGAACTGAGGGATCCAGATTGCATTTCTTTAGAAGCAGATGAACAACAGCCTTCTTCAGACTACAAGGGACAACGCCTTCAGTCAGGGATAAATTGATTAGGCATACAAAAATGGAAGATAAAGTTTCCTTGGCAACCTTAAAAAACACAATAGAGCAAAAACTTTGAGGTCACATAATGTTATTAGAATTAGTGATGAATTTACAGAGTTCATTGGTAGAGGTGCAATCAAAAGTGTCCCAAGTAGACAGAGATTGAATAGGATCACTGAAAAACCAGTTTGGAACAAGACAGAGTTTCTCAATTTTTAAATTGAAATGAGTGAGAAAAGATTCTGCTGAGGGAGACTCATGTTGGGTAGTATTCGAAGGTTTAGAATTTGTAAGTCGCTTTGCAGTTGCAAACAAAACTTTGGGTTGTAGCCAATCTTTTTGATTTGATTTGAATAGTATTCTTTTTTTTGCATTAATGATTCAAGATTGATCAATTTTTAGTGATGCACAGAAGGGTTGAGTGAGCTCTGAAGAGGGATACTTCCACCATTTACGTTCGGACTTCCTAAGCATTTGATGTGCGATTTTTTAATGGACGTAGTAATTCAAGGCTGTGGATTGGTTTTTATGTGGGATGAATGTCTTAAGGGGAGCTAATCTGTTAAGAATCAGTTCTAGCATAGAGTCCCATTGAGAGGTCAAAAGAGATCTTCAATACTGAAGAAGAAATTGAAGAGGAGAATAAGGCTTCATTGATGATGCCATGTTAAGATGGTTTAATTAAAACTTGAGGACAGTGTGATTTAGGCTGGGGAATACTTGTATGAAAAGTAATTCAATAGTAGTCAGACCATGGCACCTGAGAGACATGTAGAGATTGAGTGCTGAACTGCTGAAGGGAATTATTAAAAAAGACTAGATCAAGTCTTTCACTATCACATGTCAGTGAAAAGGACTCATCAGGAACAGCCCTGCCAGGAGGGGGGGGGGGAGCTCTGGCCAGGCTGTTGTGGACGCACAGCCATTCTCCTGGCCGCCTGAGGCAGAGTGCTGGGGACACACAAATTATCCATTGTGTAGCCCTTTTAGTGCGGCAGCTCATTTGCCTATTGCATCGAGCGCCCAGGAAAGGTGAATGTGCACACATTCGTGCACCCAGTTTGGACGCACATTTTTTACATGATGATACTGCATCGGCCTGTTTGAGGGACGTGGACTGCTACTATTACTCTGCCCATGAGAGGGAAGACCCCTAAGCGCCAGGGATAGGCTGCATGCCTGAAAATTCTTGTGCATTTCCAGGAGAATTTAATTTGTGAAGTAGTAAGAAAAACCCCAGGGGTCTCTCAATGGCATTTGTGGAAACTATGTGCCAGTGCTCAGCATCGCTAATCTCTATTTGAGAACCGGTACACTCAACTTCTAAATAACTTTTCCTGTAAATAGCAGTCAGAACAGTTTTGGAACCACAGCTTTTCTGCCTTATTTCAAGTGTCCCACGGAGAGGATTTGGTCACCCTTTATATTTTCTTCCACCCATGCTCCGTAACGCCAGCTGATTCAAGAAAAGAGCTCTCAAACTGGAAATCCCCCCCCCCCCCCCCCGAAATCTGATTACATACTCCTGTGTAATAAAGAGCTATAAGCTATGTGCTCTTTCTTTCCCCCGCTAGGCAGACCACCCTGACAGTCTCTGGGGCCAGTTCTCCTGCGAGAACAGGGAAAAACGGAACATGAGATTGCTCCTGCAGGGGTGCTCCGGAAAGTCCCGCCAGCTGTGCCAAGTTTTCAATAAGCTGAAAAACTGATAAATGAAAGCTGTTTTTAAAAACATTTTATTTGCCCACCTACCAGGTGTTATTTGAGAAAGCACTGTGCTAATAAGTATTACCTTAGTTGTGACTGAGATATGTCAGGAAGATGTTTCTGGGGAAGATAGATTTTTAGTGTAGCGCAAAGTAAGAGATCCTAGTATAGTTAAAATGATGAGCTAAACAGCTGCTGAGAAAAGAACAAGCTTCAACAGGCTTCTCTTTCTCTAATGGATATTATTTTAAGGGTCAGTAGAGAGAGAGAGAGGATGACAATATTCCTTAAGTTTAAAGAACAACTTTCATGCATTTTGTCCTAAAAACTGTACTGTACTTCAGTAATTAATTTTCTTCCCTATGGTAGTATTTTTCTCATTGCAAGTCCAAAAATAGATTTTTTTTGGCTAACAAATGCGATTGAAATCAAATTCAAAACATATTTTTCAGATTATTATTCTACAGAGGAAAGCTTCCATCCTTCTCACTGTCCTTGATCCCTTTCTCTCCATCCATGATCCCTCTCCCTCTTTAATCTTGGATCCCCCTCATCACTCCTTCTCCTCCCCATCTCCTATCCTCCCTTCCCCCTCACACCCCTCCCTGTTGGGCCGGGAGGTGGACCCTTGGCCTGGTGCAGGATTGGTAGGCTCCCTGGTCAGACCCAGAGAGCGCCTGCCACCAGGAGGCGGAGCACAGGAGGAGACAGAGGCTCGCTGGAGCTTCACCACTAGCAACCCGGGGTTCCCTTGGGTTGAGCCCTTGGTTACCCAGACCGCCTGGTCTTAGGTGGGCCCCGCAGGATCTCCATGAGAGAAAGTTCAGGGGTGTGCCCACTGCGATCAAGGGTGCGCGGTCGATGTTCAGGCTTTGGAGTCTGGGGTGTTAGAGCAGGCAAGAAAAGAGTCTCTGAATGTATGGCAAGGCTCAAGGCCAGAGTCAAGGTAGCGTAGTCAGCCAAAGCAGTGGTCAGTCTGTGGATAGTCGGCCAAAGTAGAGGTCAGGTTCCAGGCAGCGGTCAGACGTGGTCAGTGGTCAGGCAGAGGTCGGTTCCAGGCAGTGTGCAGACGTGGTCGAGGAAACAGGCAAAGGTCAAATCCAGGCGGCGATCAAACGTAGTCAAGAACAGGCAGAGGTCAGTACCGAGAAGACAGTCCAAGGGGTTCTACCTGGGGAGATGCTGGAGCAGAAGGACGCTGGAACAGAAGGACGCTGGAGCAGAAGGATGCTGAAACAGAAGGACGCTGGAGCAGAAGGATGCTGAAACAGAAGGACGCTGGAACAGAAGGATGCTGGAACAGAAGGACACTGGAACAGAAGGATGCTGAAACAGAAGGACGCTGGAACAGAAGGATGCTGGAACAGAAGGACGCTGGAACAGAAGGATGCTGGAGCAGAAGGACGCTGAAACAGAAGGACGCTGGAACAGAAGGACGCTGAAACAGAAGGACGCTGAAACAGAAGGATGCTGGAACAGAAGGACGCTGGAACAGAAGGACGCTGAAACAGAAGGACGCTGAAACAGAAGGACGCTGGAACAGAAGGACGCTGAAACAGAAGGACGCTGGAACAGAAGGACGCTGGAACAGAAGGACGCTGGAACAGAAGGACGCTGGAACAGAAGGACGCTGAAACAGAAGGACGCTGAAACAGAAGGACGCTGGAACAGAAGGACGCTGGAACAGAAGGACGCTGAAACAGAAGGACGCTGGAACAGAAGGACGCTGGAACAGAAGGACGCTGAAACAGAAGGACGCTGGAACAGAAGGACGCTGGAAGAGAAGGACGCTGAAACGAAGGACGCTGAACAGAAGGACGCTGGAACAGAAGGACGCTGGAAACAGAAGGACGCTGAAACAGAAGGACGCTGAAACAGAAGGACGCTGGAAACAGAAGGACGCTGGAACAGAAGGACGCTGGAACAGAAGGACGCTGAAACAGAAGGACGCTGGAACAGAAGGACGCTGGAACAGAAGGACGCTGGAACAGAAGGACGCTGAAACAGAAGGACGCTGGAACAGAAGGACGCTGAAACAGAAGGACGCTGGAACAGAAGGACGCTGGAACAGAAGGACGCTGAAACAGAAGGACGCTGAAACAGAAGGACGCTGGAACAGAAGGACGCTGAAACAGAAGGACGCTGGAACAGAAGGACGCTGGAACAGAAGGACGCTGGAACAGAAGGACGCTGAAACAGAAGGACGCTGGAACAGAAGGACGCTGGAACAGAAGGACGCTGAAACAGAAGGACGCTGGAACAGAAGGACGCTGAAACAGAAGGACGCTGGAACAGAAGGACGCTGGAACAGAAGGACGCTGAAACAGAAGGACGCTGGAACAGAAGGACGCTGGAACAGAAGGACGCTGGAACAGAAGGACGCTGGAACAGAAGGACGCTGGAACAGAAGGACGCTGGAACAGAAGGACGCTGGAACAGGACTGGAACGAGACTGGAACAGGTCTGGAACGAGACTGGATCAAAGACTGGAAACGCAGAGGCAAACTTGATATCACAACGTGATCGACCCAATTGCCAAGGCAAGGAAGTGCAGGCAGGCACTTCCTCTTATACAGCGCTCAATCAGGGCGCGCCGCAGAGCTGGGACCTGCCCCTGGCGGGTGGTCCGCGCGCGTGCGCCTAGGGGCGGGGCCAACGCCTCGGAGGACGCCGAGCCCCGCCGTGAGGCCTGGCTGGAGGTGGAAGGCCCGGTGACCGCCGCCGCAGGATGCAGAGGCCTGGCTGTACTCGCTGCTGCAGCTGGGGAGGACGACCCGGGACCCGTGGAGGACTTAGTGAGGTGAGCAGGCCCGGGCGTGGGCCGAGCGCAGATGGGACGTGCAACACTCCCATCCCCATCCCCCTCTCTTTCACCCTATCTTCCCCCATCCCCAAGATCCCCATCCTCCTCCCTCTCCACATTCCATCCCCATGCTAATCCTGCTTCCTCCCTTTCCTCTGCCACTCACTAAAATCTCTATTTCCTCCACCCAATTTTTTTTTAAAGAACAAAATGAATTACTGAAACACGTAAGGGAGATTAAAAATGACCTTCTGCTAAATAGTTTGTTTAATTCAATATTCATAATATATCAATGTACAATTAAATTTTAGAAATAGTTGAATATGCAAATCTATGCAAATATGCTGAGAATTGATGCAGAATTTTGAAAACTTTTTTTTTCCATGGAATCTACCTGTGAGCAGCTATAGGAAACTGGGAGCTATGGCTTTGGTGCACACCTAGGTCATACACATACTTGACACTTTTAGTGTTAGAAATTGAAAAAAATGTCCCTTTAATCCAGTGTTTAGATATCTGTCAGTCTCATCTTGCTCCTTGGTATATGCTCTTGCTTTCATGCCTGAATAAATCAAGAAACGATTTAGTACGTTGATCATGTAGTTAAGTATATATCTTTGAAATGATATGGATTTGTACGGGGATGCTAATCTGCAGGCAATCAAAACCAGGCACTGTGTCTTTATCATTAGTAAAAAAGATGCACTCATTGACTTTTAAATCAAAATTTACCAAGACTAGGCATTAGCTTATTATGTTGAAAATTTCTGTTAACAGTATATAGTTATAAAAAAATGAGAAACAGGTATGATCCCGGGAGGAGAGGAAACATTCTTGCTATGAAGTACCATAAATATTAGGGAACATAATACAGTGGTGGGCAATTCTTTCCTTGAGAGCCACTAATTGGTCGGGTTTTCAAGATATCCCTAATGAATATTCCAGAGACACATTTGCATACAGTTCAGGAAGTGTGCATGCAAATCTATCTCATGTATATTAATTAGGGCTATCCTGAAAACCCGATTGGTTGATAGCCCTTGCCTACCCCTGATATAGTAGCTGGTTTTTTAAGTTATTTTTTTTCTTCCCTGTTGCAGTTGTTTTTAGGTGAGAAAAGAAAAACAGCTGAATTCTATTCAAACAGACAAGTTTGTTAAAAATATCTGACCTTCAGCAATCCTGCTTTGTTTTCTGGGTATAATAAGCAGATTAGCCTCTGTTAAGGTGAATCTCAGAGCTATCCAAGAACTTGAGATGTGCCATGCAGGGTCAGACCAAAGGTCCATTGAGCCCAGCATCCTGTCTCTGACATTGACCATTAGGAATAGGAAGTACCCGGAAGATCCCAAGGAATAGATCCAATGCCTTGTTGCTCACTCCCAGGAATAAGTGGCGGGTTTTCCCGAATCTGCCTGGTTAATAATTGTTTAAGGATTTTTCTTCCAGGCATTTGCTCAAACCCCTTTTAAACCCAGCTATGTTAGGTACCCTGACCACATCCTCTGTCAACGAATTCCACTGCTTAATTATGCCCTGAGTGAAAAAGTACGTTCTCCAATTTGTTTTAAATCTGCTATCTGCTAGTTTAATATTGCATCCCCTAGTTCTAATACTATTTGAAATGGTAAATATTCATTTCCACCCCATTCATGATTTTATAAACATCTCTATCGTATACCTTCTACATCATCTCTTCTCCAAGATGAAGAGCCCTAACCTGTTTAGCCTTTATTTATAAGAGAACTGTTACAATTTTTGTTGCTCTTCTCTGTACGTTTTCTAACTCTGCTACATCTTTCTTGAGATGGAAAGATTCAGAACTGCATAAAATACTCAAGGTGTGGTGCATCATAGATCTATGCAGAGGTACTATGACATTCGTGGTTCTGTTTGCTTTTTTGATCACCACTGCACAAGGTGACTGAACTGAGGATTGCAATGTATTGTCCTCAATGACTCCAAGATCTTTTTCCTGAGTGGTGACTCCTAATATGAAACTCAGCATTGTGTACCTATGGTTAGGATTATTTTTCCTATGTCCATCATTTTGCACTGGTCTACATTAAATTTCATCTGCCATTTAGATGACCAGTTTCACCAGTCTTGCAAAGTCCTTCCGCAGTTTCTCACAGTCTGCTTGTGTTTTGACTACTCTGAATATTTTTATTGTTGCGTCATCTGCAAATTTGATTACTGCACTCGTTTATCCCTTTTCCAAATCATTAATGAATATGTTAAATAACACTGGTCTCAGTGTCAAAGGGTCAAGGGGTACTGAATAAGCAGTGCAAAGGAAATTTCCAGGCCACTTGTAACCAGCAGCAGTAGTTCACTGAGGGCTATTAACCCAGCTATAGTAGGTGGTTATATATCATTTCCTAATATTGTTACTTTTGTGTTATCTTTTCATTGCCATCCTATTAATTAAAAAGTTGTTTCATTCTTCCTCTCTAATGTTGTAAGTATTGACTAAGTGAAATAAAGGTATCAATTTAATAGTATTTGATTATAGGCAGAAATTAGTAAGATGTGTTATCCATTTCTAATATTGTTTGCATTCATTAAGAAAAATCTGTTCTTGCAGTTTATTAAAGTTCACCAAACTATTTTGCCTATTGTAAACATTTTAATAATGTGTTTTAACTATTTTGTTAATGCTGAGAGTAAAATAGCTTTGTACCTTTAATTGTCTTCTTGCTGTTCATCTGTTATATCTTTTTTCACAGTCCTATCTTAAAGTATTCATATTCAGAGCATGCTACAAAAATACAAAATTTCATATTGAAAATGTAGTATTTATCCCATCAAAGAAGAAAAATGCCGGTCTGTTCACAAATTAGTTAGACCAGATGTCCCACCATATTTACTCAAAAAAAGAAGCATCACAGACAGTAGGGATGTGTAGAGGGACGCCATATGTTGCATTCGTGATTTGGATTCGTCGGGGAGCAGATACGTTGCATTCGGCCGTATGGCGCCCCGATGCGTTAATACGGCGATTTCTATTCGTGTCCCAGCTAAAATTAAAATTAACTACAACCCCCCACCCTCCTGACCCCCCCAAGACTTACCAAAACTCCCTGGTGGTCCAGCGGGGAGTCCAGGAACTATCCCCTGCACTCTCACACCCTTGGTGCCTGTTTCATCATGGCGCCGATATCCTTTGTCACAGGGGCTACCAGTGCCATTGGTCAGCTCCTGTCACATGGTCATCGGCGCCATCTTGTGCTCCTACCATGTGACAGAGGCTGACCAATGGCACCGGTAGCCCCTGTGACATAGTATGGGCAAAGGCTATCGGCGCCATTTTGAGTACTGGCATCGGCCGGCCGGAGTGCAGTACTCAAATTGACGCCGATCGCCTTTGCCCTCACTATGTCACAAGGGCCGACTGACGGTACCTGTTACATAGTGAGGGCAAAGGCGCCATTTTGAGTACTGGTGTGCTCCCAATCTCTACCTCCCTCCCCTTGAAGTCCCTCGGATCGCCTCGCTCTCTTTCCCCCCCCCCCCCCCCCACTCCCTCGTGCTTTCTCTCACCTTCCCACCGGTAGGGGAAGCACAGTAACAGTGCAGCACCTCAGGTTACAATATCCTCCTATTCTACCAGGATCCGGTGGCACTTTTTGAACTGCACAGGACACTGGAGTGCTGCATGGTTCAAAGCACAACAATTGAGACCTGTCAGCAAAGAGAGAAGACACAGCCTTTGGTGTCACATTGCTGCTGTGCTGCAGACAAGCCTGGAATTGCATCAGGTGAGAGATACATGGCCACTGCCACAGCTCCCGCTCATACTCCAGCCCTGGTTTTCCCATGGCAGTTCCATGGGGAATGGGTCCATTCTGCTGCCACAGAATCACGAGAGACCGGGAGCCCTGTGTGTTTTTGAGTAGTTGACCACCCCATAATATGTGCGTGCACACTTGCCTGATTTCCATTTAAATCTATGTTTGACTAATTAATATTTGTGCTGATGCAGGTGAACAAAAACCTGTGAAATGTTTTCCAGTTAAAAAAAAAAATACTTGCTGATGCAGGATGTCTATTATGTGTTTGCTTTAATTTGAGAAGTCCAGTTAATCAAAAATTAAATTGTGAAGCAATTCATTTATAAATCACACAATCCAGACATGAACACATGTATAACTTTGTAGAGGCAAATAGCTCATGTTTTTCAAGTGCTGAATAATTTACTTCTAATTTATGTAAAAGAGGTGTGAGTGCTGTAGATTTTCACATTCAAATGTTAGCAATCATGCAAAAAGATCTTCTAGAACTTACATATTCTCTTCTACATCATATGGTATATAATTTGAAGATGTTAGAATAATGTTGAGTGTTTCAAAGAAAATAATATGGCATGTTTTATGCAAAATATCTTATGGGATTGTGAATCTGAATTTCAAAATTAATCAATGCCCTTGCTAGTGTGTGAATCATTCTAATCTGGCTCTTGTTTTGTTTTTTTTATTTTACAACTTGCAATGCCAGTCATTGGGGATGGAACTGAGAAGAAACCTGTGACTGTAACAATAATGATGGGCGCTGTGAGCCTGTGAGTGGTATTTGTTTCTGTAAAGCTGGATCCATGGGAAAATGCTGTGAACACAGTAAGCCATGTTTTGTGAATGCAGGGAGAGGAGATTGACTTTCCTGTTGATCTTTTCTCTCTTTCCAAGAGCATCTTTCAAGATCTGTTATTTTTAGTTTGTTGAAAATCCCATACATCAGTGAGGAAAAATTGCAAAAGGCTCACTCTACAATAGCCATGTGGATTTGAAGAGTTAGAATGCAAAACAGTCGGGGATGTTTCCTTGGGCCCAGTGCATCCCTTCTGGAAAATGGAATGGGTATGACAGGGAAAGGACCACTCTGAATGTGCCCTCTTTCATAGATACTACTTGTAACACCTATCGGAGACAGCATGCTGAGCTAGAAGGACCTTTGGTCTGACCCAGTATTGCACTTTCTGTGCTCTTGTGTAAGAGTTCAAAGGTGTTGGAGTCAACAATAGGGATTACTCATATAATTTAATATTTGTTTTAGTTTCATTGGCAAGAATTAATTTTTTTGCATTTTTTTATGTTGAAACTTTTTTTTTTTATTAAAAGAATTATGCAACACACAGAAAAATCATCAAACATCAACTTCTAGATAATATTTAACATCAATAAGGTTCCATCTTGATTTTGCTCATCATTTCATCCTAGATTTTGATTAGCAGCAAGCATGACTGTGCAATTGTAACAATTTGAAATTTTCATTTATATCAGCAGCATCCCAATTGGTGAAGCTACAATTTAAAAAAAGAGAAAAATGGAGGAGAAATAGTTTCTTGATTTTTTTATTCTGTTTTGATATTTATTCAACAATATTTTATTATTTCAATAAGTAACAAATTACAAATCACAATGCAGAAGAACATGTCACAAAGAGTCATATGTGTAGAATAGCATCCAATAATTGTACAGTTACACACAAAAAAAGACAAGGAAGTGTGAAATAAAACATTTAAAAGAATCCCATTCTTTCCTGCCCTCTCTAAGCTGACCATTTCTTTCAGAAGTAGCCGATTCATGCTTATAATTAAGAAGCACCAAGTTCTTCCATATAACACACATATTCAAATCCAAAGCTAAATTATTTTTCCAATAGTTTAGGATTAATTTTGTAGCTACTGAAAGTAAGAAGCCTAACGGCTTCCTTTCCCTAACAATTCTGAATTCAAGGCTAAAAACCTCCATATAACAATTTTATACATGTGCTCTTCCTGAAAGTTCAAGAGAGTACAAATCCGCTCCCACATCTTATCTCAGCTGCTGCATAAATTAGAACATATGTAAAGCATAGTGAAAAGGTACCCACTTCAGTTAAACAAGACCAACATTAATTACCCCATTTTTCTGTGCTTTTGTCACTTTAACCAGTATCCACATTGCCCTATGTGAAATAAAGAACAGGGACTGGGTAGTTGAAGTAGATTACAAAGTATGTAAGGCAGAGCTTTCCAAACTTTTCATGTTGGTGACACACTTTTTAGACAAACATAATTTCACGACACGGTAATTCAGTCTACTAGTAAACCAGAGGTTAAAGGTTAAACGAACGAAACATATTTCGACAATTTATGTATGTTTCCTTAAATATATACATAAATAAAATGTTTCACGACACAATCTATCTCATGAAAACCTTAAATTTATATTAAAAACCTTAAAATATATATTCCAAGATTCATGTTATTGTTCTAATTTATGAGAAACAATAATAAAACAAATTGTCTGTCCCCCACACACTCATCTCTCTCCTCCCGCCAGCACATGTCTGGCCCCCACACTCTCATATCTCTCCCCCTCAAGCACATGTCTGTCCCCCCAGCACGTTTGCCCCCCACTCACTCATCTCTCTCCCCCCAGCACATGTCTGGCCCCCACACTCATGTACCTCGTCTTTTTGATTGTTGCCAGTTAAGTGCTTCACTCCCTTCCAAGATCACCAGACACTGCTGCTTGCAGTCAGTACTCCTCATGGCCAGGCCTCATCAGCAGCAGCAGCCAATGCAAGGATAGCTGGGCTCGTTCCACCCACCAAGCCCCCCCAAAAAACGCGATTGACAGCAAAAATCACTCAATAATAAGCAACCCATAAACTGAAAAAAAAAAGTGAATCTCTAGAAAAAAAAAAGCCCAAACTCGCATCAGAGTTGACCGGGCTTGCGCAACACACCTGCACACTGCAGGCGACACACTAACGTGTCCCGACACACAGTTTGGAAAGCTCTGATGTAAGGATTTGATCCAGAAATTTGACCAAATTGTAAGATCTAACCCCATATCCAGAATTTTTTCCCATACTTTTTCTGACCCAATGCATCTGGTACTGATGAAATCTGTAAGTAGTTTATAAAAGTCAGAAATGTTCTTTGAAGACAACAATCTTGGGACATGATAGCTCAAGCTGTAGTTTCAGAAAGAGAAACTAAAATCAACCTTACTGGATAGGTTCCAGTGTCTTAACTTGAAGCCAGCCAAAATATTGCATATCTTCCAAACCAAATTCCTGCTGCAGTTATTACCACTCTTTAAATGACCAATTGACCAGAATCCTCTCCTTTGCCATGACTTCCAACTAATAGTCTTTTTGTTTATTTTAAAGATAAAATTATTGCAAACGGGCATTATTGTGGAGGAATGCCATGAGCTACCTAACTTTTTATCTAAACATTGAAAGGCCTTTAATTTTGCTTTGAAGACTACATAATTTTCCTAGGGTGGCCATATGCATAGTCCAGAAAGAAGTAATAACCAAATAGAATTATCTAATTAACCCTTCATTATATAACCATAGACTACCTTATCTTAATAAAAATGCTTGGTGGTGTAATGCAAAATTAGGATAATTAACACTACCAAACTCTTTCGCCAGTTTCAACTTATGTGGCGCAATCCTCAGAATATTAGATTTCCAAAGAACTTGTGAGAAAATAGTATCCAGTGTTTCGTACAATCCAGATTTAAAGGGCAGTGGAATCATACTAAGAGCATAATTTAGCTTAGAGGCAATAATAATTTTTATTGCCTCCAACCTACTCCTCCAAGATAAGTATAAAGAGGATCATTTTCTGGTCAAAATTTAGCAATCTCTACCAGCTTCTCAGAATTCCTTTAGTTGATATTTATGAATGGATGGTTAACATCTCTATATATTTAAAAAGCTTGTGTGTGTCGGTTGGTCGGTCTGTCATGGCATGGCACTCTGGCCACTAGATGGTATCTGGATATTGGAACTTGCTTAGAATGAATAGAGGCTATATGTTAAAATGTGGAGTTTTCTAGCTTTAGGGGTCAAGTGAAGTGTGTGGGGCAGACTGTCCCAGTGTATGAGTGGCAGTGTGACTCAATCCAATAGGAGAAGGTATCAGAGGGATATAAAAGAGGTTGTTCCATGAGGAATAAAACAAAGAGCTGTGTTGGAGCTCTGCAGGACCTAAGGCAGAGTGGTCCCTGTGAGAAGTTCCAGTTGTGGCTGAGGAATTGCATCTGCCTGCTGAACCAGACAACCCGAGCAACGTTGGGTATTCTTCACTAGCTCACTAGACAATATAAGGGAACTTTTTGAAAGCTTTAGTCACCATTAATGTGGGTGACATAGAGTTAACGCATGTAAGTCAGCCATAGGCGGATAAATACATTTTTGGCTACCTGAAAGTCCACGAATCATGATAGGCTTGTTTTGAGGGCATGTGTTAGATTTGCATGCTTACCTGATATTTCAAAAAATGCCTGTGTAAATCATATGCTGCTAATGTCCCTAGATTTACGCCCCTATTTTGCATTGCATAAATGTATGCATGCACTATATATTTAGCTATATAACCTGATTGTCACATTCAATTTATTTGTTTGTTTGCGGAAAATTAACCCTATATTGCATAATGACATGGTAGTTATTAAAGACAATTTTGTGATGTATAATTTCTATTTTATTTTGTATACACTACTTCCTACATTTGGTGCATTTGCAGTCAACTTAGACAATTCTCATGATGTAGATTTAATATTCCATATATTTTATGTTGTAAACTTAAACTTTGCCACATAAAAAACATAGCATATTAAATATTATATATTATTGATGTCTAGCATTATGTGTGCAGAGCCATATGGTAAGAAATTAAAGCCATAACAACACTGAAGGCAGACAATGTTGGTAAAGATCACCATATAAGCTATTTATATATTATAGGAGGGCCTAGCTGAAAGAAGGGGTTTGTGTCGTTTCTGTTTTATCATTAGTCAGGTTTTTAACTATATTGAATAGTGTTCTTGGGTTGTTAGCAAATTTTTCAATTTTTCTGCTGAAGAATTGTTTTTTTGCATTTAGAATAACTTTTTTGTAGTACGCTAGTTGTTTTCTGAAATTAGTCAATCTATTGTTTTCTTTTTCCATTCTTTTTCTTAGATTTCGTTTTATTTCTTTTATATTCTCATTATACCATGGGTTTAGTTGTTTTGGTTTGTGTATTTGCACTTTTTTTGTGGGGTTTATATCATCTGCTAATTTACTAGTAGTTTCCAGCCATGCTTTTGTTGCGTCTTCACATTGCTTGTGGTCGAAGTGTATTAATGTTTCTTCAAGTTTACTTTTCAGTATTTCAGAGTTATAAGGTGGGCGATATTCAAACTTTACTGTTTCGTTTTTCTGTATTCCTAATGGCTTTAGGCATTTAATTGCAGACTGAATTAATCCCAAACGCAACAAAACAAGAAATTACAATGCAGACTAGAAATGTGACACATTGGTCCACATTTGATGAGATTTCCAGTATCGAAGTTGAATCCATGCTAAAAAATTTAAATCCAGCACCACATAAAATCGATACAATTCCTACCATAGACATAAAAAAAACTAGCTAACACCGTTTCCATTCAATAGCTAAAATAATTAACCTTTCCCTTAACGAAGGTTCAATCCCCGATATACTTAAAGGTGCAATAATCAAACCAATACTAAAGAAAAAAAACAGTGATCCAAATATACTAAGGGGTAGATTTTTAAAAACAGCACGATCGCGTACTTTTGTTTGCGCAGCAGGCGCAAACAAAAGTACGCTGGATTTTATAAGATACGCGCATAGCCGCGTGTATCCTCTAAAATCCTGGATCGGCGCGCGCAAGGCTGCCAATTTTGGGCAGCCGGCGCGCACCGAGCCGCCCAGCCTGCCTCCATTCCCTCCGAGGCCGCTCCGAAATCAGAGCGGCCTCGGAGGGAACTCTTTCGCCCTCCCCTCACCTTCCCCTCCTTTCCTCTACCTAACCCACCCCCCCCGGACCTATCTAAACCCCCCCCTTACCTTTGTCCGTAGATTTACGCCTGCGAGAAGCAGACGTAAATCTACGCGCGCCAGCGGACTGCTGGCGCGCCGTGCTCCAACCCGGGGGCTGGTCCGAAGGCCTGGACCACGCCCCCGGGCCGGCGTCATGCCCCAGTCCCGCCCCCAAAACGCCGCGTCATCGGGTCCCGCCCCCGACACGCCCCCTTCCAAAAACCCCGGGACCTACGCGTGTCCCGGGGCTCTGCGCGCGCCGGCAGCCTATGGAAAATAGGCGCGCCGGCACGCAAGGCCCTGCTCGCGTAAATCCGGGCGGATTTACGCGAGCAGGGCTTTTAAAATCCGCCCGTAAGTAACTACAGGCCTGTCTCAAACCTACCGCTACTTGCAAAACTGATAGAAAAAACCGTACAAAAACAACTAGCGGAACATTTAGACAACAATAACATACTCTACCCATCACAGTACGGCTTTAGAAAACACTATAGCACCGAAATATTACTAATCTCTCTAACCGACAACGTACTATGAGGATTTGATAATGGTAAGCACTACATCATGATATTACTAGACTTATCAGCAGCATTTGACACAGTAAACCATAACATACTACTAAAAAGGCTAGATGAAATAGGCCTAAAAAACAAAACAATGAATTGGTTCAGATCTTACCTAAATAATAGATTTTTCCAAGTACAGATTAATAACGCAATATCAGACAGAATTGAGCTAAGAACTGGAGTACCCCAGGGATCCACACTTTCAGCGACACTATTCAACAACTACATGCTGCCGCTATGCCACCTACTGACTGGGCTAGGTATCATACACCACATATACGCAGATGACATTCAACTAATATTACCAGTACAGGAAGCAATCGATAAGACAGTAAACCTAGCAATGATGTACCTAGATATAATTAAGCAATTACTAAACCAAATGGAACTAGTAATTAACATTGAAAAAACTGAATTCATACACCTAGAACGTAAAAGCTCTGAGATAATTCTGAGATAATTCAAGCTTAAAAACAATCAAGAAATAACACTAACCGAGAATGCTCGTAACCTAGGAGTAATTATTGACATGGAACTCAGCCTTAAGCAACACATATCACAAAAAGTTAGAGAAGGATACACCAAACTTATGGTCCTCAGGAGGCTTAAACCCCTATTAACACAAGCACACTTCTGAACAGTTCTGTAAACACTTATATTCACCAGCACTGACTACTGGAATACACTATTGCTGGGACTACCACAATCAACAATAAGACCTCTACAAATATTACAAAACTCGGCTGCCAGAATACTTTCTGGTAAAAGCAAAAGGGAACACATCACTCAAACACTTGCCGAATTACACTGGCTGCCAATAGAACAAAGAGTGCAATATAAAACACTTTGCACAATTCACAAACTGATCAACGAAGAAAAAGGAGACTGGCTAAACACAGCACTACGCTTACACATTCCACAAAGAAACCTTAGATAAGCCAATAGAGCTCTACTAACCATCCCCTCAGTCAGAACAGCAAAACTAACCCAAGTTAGAGAGCAAGCCTTTTCCTTAGCCGGACCACCATTATGGAACTTATTGCCACTCGAAGCAAGATTACAAAATGATTTAAAACTCTTTAAAAAAAAAGTTTAAAAACATGGCCTTTCAAAAAAGCCTTTTACAATGAGAATGAGGAACATAAAGTTTAAATGAATAAGCGAATGAACATCGAAACACAGCTAAAGTCACCTATCAGCGTAATTATATATTTAAGTTTATTATTGGTATTCATCAGTATTATAGGATAATGTAAGAAATATGCAGTATAAAGGTCAATACTTATATGGTTTTCCTATTAACCATATAAAAGGACAAGATCCAGATCACACATATCATATACCTTATATTATGAAACCTGTTACCGATAAATGTTTTGGCACTGTGGTAGTAAGATTTTAACCAAATGTAAATTTACGTGCCTCCATGTAAACCGTTGTGATGGTACACTACTAAGCGACAGTATAGAAAAGATTTTAAATAAATAAACTTAACAGAAGCTTTGTTTTTTTAACTCCCTACCAGACCTAATTTTGTGCCTATGAGTCACCTTATCATTCTGCTAACACATCCACCTCTCTTCCCATTCACACCAGCATCGTAATGCAATCTGTGATTCTCTTGTATATTCAAACATCATGCTCTACTCATTTTATTTTGTGTGAATCTCCCAAAATACTCATCAAGAAATGTAGTTAGCCCAATAAAAAGATTCCATCTTTTTTCCTTTGAAATATTGACCTTATCTTTTAAAGTAATTTCTGATGTTCTTAGATCAAACTTGCATGGTTGTGTTGTGATATCAATGCAGGGCTGAGCCTTGGGTTTTCATTCCCTTTGCAAGGGTCTGAACATCCTTTGACCCACTTTAGAACTGGACTCCATCTCAGAGCTCTGACCCTCCTCTTTCAGAGGCGCAGTGAAAAACACCTCTCATTTGTATCTTAAAAACATTGATCTTCTTTAAACATTTATACGTGATCAAACATAATTCATTCCCAACTTTTTTTGTGTGGTAATGTTCAAAAACGCTGATGCACAGATGTATAACTTTAGAGCCAGGTGTACTAATCTTTATTCCAAAATACTATCCAGGGAGTTGGGTCCACACTCTGTGTGCATAGAAGCGAAAAGAGGAATGTAGAAAAATTCAAAGTCCTTCTATTTTCAATTAACAAAAATTCTCTTTTATTTCTGTCTTTTAAAACCTGCACAAATTATCGTTTCAAAGGACTCCTAAAATTCAAGGCAATCAGAAGCAGCAGTTTAAGATGTCCCCCGGCACGGGCACCGTGTTTCGCCGAGGAGGGCTGCGTCAGGAGAGACGAAATAGTGTTTATTCATACACTTGCACAAATTTCAACACTATTTTGTCCCTCCTCGGCGAAACACGATGCCCGTGCCGGGGGACATCTTAAACTGCTGCTTCTGATTGCCTTGAATTTTAGGAGTCCTTTGAAACGATAATTTGTGCAGGTTTTAAAAGACAGAAATAAAGAGAATTTTTGTGAATTTAAAATAGAAGGACTTTGAATTTTTGTACATTCCTCTTTTCTCTTCTAATCTTCTTACAGATCCAAAATAGTAAAAAGCCTTTAGTATATCAGATCTTTAGTGTGTTGTGTGTAATCTTCAACAAGATTAGATAAGAGCTGTGTTTTCAACATTCTTTCAGATTTTTCAGAAACAAAGCAAGCTCCACCATATGCATTTTTTTCTCTTAGACATGATGGCCTGTAGCTAACCCTGAGGTAGTATCAATGAATAATCCATTTCATTGTACAACTCTGATCAATGAAAATCATACTTCATTTCCCAACTTCCCATGTATCTGTGTGCAGAATGCCCAGAGGGAACATTTGGCAACGGCTGTAAGTTGACTTGTCGGTGTGAGAATGGAGCAGTCTGTGACCATGTCAGCGGCACCTGTACCTGCTAGACAGGAATGTATTGTGAAAAAAAATAAGTTCTTTGTTTTCCCCATACTCAGTAATATGTCTAGAACACCGTTTCTCACCTTAGCAGAAGCAGGAATCATCCTTCCTTAAAACTCTGCAAAACTCCCTAGTGAATAGCACCTAAAAACTTCCAAACCAAACATGTTGCACGAAAAGATCCACACAAGAAACTTCAACATTGTAAGTAAAGACTTTTTTTTTTTTTAGCACTAACTGTTAATTGCTTCATTAAGTCTGATACATTCATTTACATGTCTACACTTAGATAATATCGCAAATGAGATGTTTCGTGAAGAAAATGCGTCAAGCTAAAAACAACTGGCAGTGAATTTATTATCACATCATAATTTAATGGATGTTAAATTCAAATTTATGTTATCTTGGCTTGGCGTTGTTTGGTTGCATTGCTTATTTTTGATAGCAGAGAGTTAGCAGAAATGCAAGTAAGACAAGCAGAATCTGTAAAGCACATGGAACATCTTTTATGCACAAAAAGATGGAGACAGAATAACTTCCTGCTTCATGTACTGAGTGCAGAGGAAGTAACCACAGAGGTCCATATTCAAAAGCCATTTAGACGGAATATGTAATAGTTATCCATCTAAATGACTTACCTGGCTATATTTAGTATTTATTCGACTAAATTCTAGTCGGGCATCTAGTTACCCAGCTAGAATTTAACCAGATAAGAAGGGGGCCTTCTGGGGACAGGCAGGAAGCGTTCTGAAGAGGAGCAGAGTTAGCAGCATAAGTTAAACAACTAACACCGATATTCAGAGTTAGCCAGTTAATTTATGCAGCTAACTCTGGTCGAGCTGTCCTAAAGTTCGCCCGTTATATAATTGGCGAACTTTAGGACAGCCGCACAACAGTGAACATGGACCTCAGTTTCTGTGCAACACTAGCATCCAGCTGTAATAACAGACTGGATTCAAAATAAAGGGCTAACACCCCAGTCAACGACTGCTTCTCAGCTAAGTCCCAACTTAGATCTAATATTCTCAGACTTTGGCCTTGGAATTGGCTTGGTCATAATATCTGCTAGCATATTGTCATACTCACATTGCATTGCTGGGTCTCATTGATGCGTGTAGGTCCAGTGGAGGGCTGATCCTGCCTGGTTCCTGTTCCGAGTTCCTTGTCTCAGTTTCAGTCCTGCTTGTTCCTGCTCCGCCCGTACTTGCATGCTCTCACCTCCCACAGTGTGCCTTAGGGCTCTCCTTGAGTCGTGCCGTGGTTCAGGGGCTCACGCTCTCCCATGAGCTAGCGACCGCGCCTCCGTGTCCTCACTACCAGCCGTAGGCCGCGCCTACTTCAGGATCCGAAGCCCGCGGTCACAACACCTTCATGTCAGTTCATAGCGCCCAGTGGCCTTCTGTTCCTCCAACCCTCCTAAAAAGAATGAATAGAAGATATGGGCTATAGCAGCCGAGACTTTGCCCTGATAGGAAAATCCCAAGCCCCTGTGGGCCCCAAACCAAGCCCTGCCCACCTGCCAACCTTACCTCTAGCCACCTGAAAACCCCCCAAACCCTAAGGCTGTTGGCAACGTAGTACGTTTGTACTGCACCTGGTATTGCAAACAGCAAAACTGGGTGCTTCCAGGAGCTGTACAAATGTACTGTGCTCCCAGTAGCCTTGGAGGTTTGGGGGGGGGGGGGGGGCGGGTTTAAGGATGGTAGGGGAGGCTGGGGGTGGAGGGGTGGATTGGGATTGTTAGCCCAGAAGATTTTTTGATTTTTTTAACCAGCTCTATGTCGCATACAGCTGGTTAAGGTAACAGTTTTCTAGGTACATTTACTCAGATAAGTTAATACTGCCTCAGAGCATTCCTAAAGTTATCTGGATAACTTATCCAGATAGTACTGAATATTGGTGTTATCCAACTAAATTATCTAACTAACTTTGCTCTGCCCAAGAACTCCCCTGGATCACCAACTTATCCAGTTAAGTTGTTAGCCCGCTAATAACTTAGCCGAATAACATGAGGGCAGTCAGACAGGTGGGAAATTAAAACCCCTTTGAATATGGATGTCACTATTGGTCTTATCAAAATGATTGAATGAAGAGAATTGTGTTTACAAGAATTTGGATCTTGCTTTCAGATGCCTGTGCTTTGAATTTCTTGCATAAAAATCTGGTGTTAATTTGGATTTCAAATCTTGTGCAATTATTTTTAAAAATTAAAGTAAAAAAAGCAAAAGCAAAAGAAAGTATGAAAGCTCTACAAGCATAGGACTGATCCATATAAACTGCACTCTAAATATGTGGGAGATGGAGGCTACTTAAATGCCTACAGAGCCATCTAGTGGAATGGAAAAAGACATTTTCTTGAACACTATAATTTTAATTAAAGACAGGGGCTCTCATGAAGGAAAAGAAACAGGTCTGGTTTTCAGGATATCAGCAATCAATCTGTACACATATGAGTGAAGAACAATTTAATTTGCATAGATTGGTTACCCTCATGGAACCCAAAACTGTTTGTGGCCTTTAATGAACTATGTTGAGAATTCCTGAATTCAGAGGTCGTCAATAAATGCCAATCACCAAAAATGTAACAGGATAAAACTGGCAAAAACCACAGCAGCATTGAAATAAGCATGCAAATAGTATATTTTGATGACATTCAGGATATTAATTTGATGGAATATCACAAAAAGTGTAAATTGTATGCTGCCCTCCTAAGATGTTATACCCCTCCTTGAGTGAATTTTTTATTCAAAAAAGTGACTAATAAATCCAAGTAATAAATGAATAATAAAATAAATGGCTTACTAATGTGGAACAGTTATGACTTTTGGTAAGAACTTAAGAACATAAGAAATTGCCGTGCTGGGTCAGACCAAGGGTCCATCAAGCCCAGCATCCTGTTTCCAACAGAGGCCAAAACCAGGCCACAAGAACCTGGCAATTACCCAAACACTAAGAGGATCCCATGTTACTGATGCAATTAATAGCAGTGGCTGTTCCCTAAGTAAAATTGATTAATAGCCATTAATGGACTTCTCCTCCAAGAACTTATCCAAACCTTTTTGAACCCAGCTACACTAACTGCACTAACCACATCCTCTGGCAACAAATTCCAGAGCTTTATTGTGCGTTGAGTGAAAAAGAACTTTCTCCGATTAGTCTTAAATGTGCTACTTATTAACTTCATGGAATGCCCCCTAGTCCTTCTATTATTCGAAAGTGTATTCAATGATTATTTATTAACCTTTAATAGGCTGAAAAAGCTACATCACAGAGGATGAAATGTCAGTTCCAGGTTGGCATTAAAGGCTCCTGAAGGTCTATTTCCTATTAGAAAAGTAAAGATGTTGAAGTCTGGTGGCAGATTACATTCCTTTATTTAATATCATGCAAACAAAAATGTTTTGTCACTGTAATTAAGAGCCCTGTGTACTAATGTGATATTTTTCATGCATGCCTTACACTTCTGAGTGCCTCATTCCCCTTCCCCTGGACCTTTCTCCTATGGTGGAGCCCCTGGGTGGAAAAGGGACAGGAGTGGACAGCAAGGAAGTTGTGGAACAGGGTAGACATCCAGGAAAGTGTAGAAAACATGAGGAGATATCTAGGGATGCTCAAGGAATGGTATAGGGAATGGCAGCTAACAATTTCAGAGTTATGCATTGAGGGGATCGCACGCGTGTCCATGTGAGCAGGGTTCACGGTGCTGCACACAGACGTGGCTATTTTATAACATGTGCGTGTTGGCGCATGCATGCTATAAAATACCAGTACCAAGCACACATCCGCACCAGATGTTCATGTCCGCGCGCAGGTGGGGGATTTTAGAAAAATATGTGCGGCGACGAAATCGGGCCTCCCCCAGTTCCCTCCCAGTCCGCTCCAATTAAGGAGCAGACTGGGAGGGAACTTGCCTATCCCTAGCCCTACCCTTCCTACCTCTTCCCCATCCTCCCTGACCCCTAAACCTACCCTAACTAACCTTTTTTTTCTTATTTTTGAACTTACCTGCTCCTTTGAGTAGTAGTAAGTTCCGTGCACCAGCCGGCTGCTGGCACGCACTTCCCCAGGACAGCGGCTAATGGCACTATCCCGGTCCACCCACCTCCCCCTGCCCCTTTTGCAGGACCCGGCACTTCTGCGCTTTATGCACGTGGCTGGGCCCATTCTAAAATGCGCACGTCACGTGCAAGGCCCGGCCACGTGCATAACTCCCCGTTTTTATATGCATGGCCCTTTTAAAATCGGGCTGTTAGGGTGCAAAACCACAAGGGAGAGGTACAATATGGGGTGAAATTCTTCTAAGGAAATGTAAGGGACCTTTGGTCTCCCCTTACTACAGGAGTGTACCATTAAGCTGGGGAGGTTCTGTGTAGCAATAAATGAGAGAGGTTTGAGTTTTGCTCCGCCATGTGGGAACAGGCACATGGCGTGTGCTAGTTGCTTATTATTCCACACCACCTGCTATCCTTGTGGATTTTAGTTTGGATTTTGCTGGAGTAGGAGCCCTCTGTCTCTTGTATTCAATTTTTAAAATGTTTTTTTTAATTTAGTTTTTATTTTATTTTATTTTTAGTTTATTTTACTTACTATTTTGATCATTTACAAGGGCTTTTATATAATTAAAGTTACTAGTTTTATTAGACCAGGATTAAAACCTGGTCTTAGTCATAATGTAAACCGAAATGAAGTGATAAACAAAATGTTCGGTATATAAAAATGTTAATTAATTAAATAAATAAATAAAAAAAAGGAGGATGTATCTAATCTTTTTTAATTCTTTTTTAAAAATACTATTAATTACACTCATAAATAAATTAATAGCAGCATTAATTAAATAAATACATAAATAATGGGAAAGGAGTAAGGAATTTCCCATTTAGAAGTTGGCCTCCCATTGACTCATTCTCCTGCTTTTACAATTTGTTTTGAACTCTCTTAAACCAATTTTTGAGATTTCCCTGTGAAAGTCCATCCCTCTTCTTGCAGTGGATTGGGGTATCCCTGTATTCAAGGCTGGATGTGGGGGAAGGAAGGCCTGTTTGAGATAGGTCTCCTAAGAAGCATACAGTGGCCTGCTGCAGAGGAAGAATATTTTTGCATTAACTGTCTTGAGCTGTCTCTTATGTTGGAGGCACAGAAGTTTTATTGTACCTGCTTCTTGCATGAATTTTCCCCTTTTGGGTTCAACTAATAGCTTTTCCATTTGAATCTGATAACCCATGGTACCTGGGAGTCAGTATACCAATCCTTTGGAAGAGGGAAGTCTTTCATCCAGAAAGATACAGAGGAGTTACAATTTCCACCAAAAGCAAGGGATTCTAGTAAAGTGCACTGATAGGAGAAGCGAAGGAGAGAAAACATAAAGGTAACAAGAACTTTATTGCTATTGTGGGAAGGTTACTTAAAGGTATGAGAAATGCTCAGCCGGTGCGGTCTAAGGAGTGGAAAGAATGCAGGAAAATTTAAGGGAGCGTAAAGTACCTTTCTGGTGCTGCATAAGGAGTTAAAATTATTCAAAGAGTGTTTCTGGAAAAGTATTACATCTGGAACTAAGTTCTGATTAAATATTGGAACAGTATTGTATATTCTGACCACCTTCAGTGGTAAGAACAAGATGGAAATAAATTGGGAGGTAAAAGAAGATTAAACTAACTTTAATCTGTACAACTGAGGAAAGAAAAACATTGGATGCAAGGAGTAATTCTTCCTTTAGAAGTAGAGACTTTACCAAGAAGGGGAGTCACAAGAGTATTCTATCTATCTGTTGTTTATTATTTATTGACTTTGATGAAGAAAAACTAATCTAAGCTGTAAATATTATCTAGTCATCTAAACAAACTATCAGTAAAGATAGTTCCTCTTCTGTGTGCTTATTGGACGCTGAGACTGTATAATTATTGATGCTGTGAAATAAGCCAGAAACAGGACTTAATTGCAAAAAAGCAGGGTATAAGAGCTATTGTTTGTCCCCATATATTGGAACTCTTAGACTTAGATGAAAGCTATCCATTAGGGAGAAGGAGTTAAATAGAGATTGAGAGCAGTGGTGCAGAAAGGGTCCATCTATACTTTTCTTTCTATGTGCCCCTGGGTGCCATCCCACCCAAGGGGTTACACATAAAAGAAAAGTGAGATCCAGGGGTGATCATATTTAAAGATTTTAAGATGGATAAAGAGGTGTATAAGGTGACAGCAAAAGTCAGAAAGATGCTTGACTGCATCAGGAGGTGAATGGTCAGAAGAAAAACTGAGATGATATTGCCATGTATACGTTCCTAGTGAGACTTCATTTGTGGTACTGTGAACAATTCTGGACACTGTACCTTCAAAAGGATATAAACCTGTTGGAGTCAGTCCAGAGAGTGGCTACTAAAATGGTCAGTGGTCTTCGTTCTAAAGCATATGGGGAGAGACAAAGATCTAAACATGTACATCCTAGAGGAAAGCAAGATAAGGGAGATATTATAGAGACATGCAAATATCTCAAAGGTTTCCATGCAGGCCTTTTTCAATGGAAAGGAGACTCTAGAAGGAGGGGGTTCAAAGGGATGAAGATGAAAGGGGATATACTTAGAAGTGATCTAAGGAAATCTATTTTTATAGAGAGAGACACTAGTGGCGTGGAACAGCCTCCCCGAAGAGGTGGTGGAGAGAAGGACAGTATATGAATTCATGTGATAAATACAGGTTTCCGAGGAAGTGGTAGGGATCATAAAGCTGAGCACTTTGTGTGGATGGACAGACTAGAGAGACTGAAATGGTCTTTTTCTGCCAGCATGTTTGTTTCAAGTCGATCCTACCATGCCGGCGCCATCATTCAAAATGGGGCAGAGGAAGCCTCAGGTCAGCTGCCACCAATTTGGATGACAGCACCATTGGGACCGGAGCAACTGGGAATTACTCCTGCCCCTTTTCCACTTGGGGACTTCACCAGGTGGGGGGAAAGGTAAAGGAGGAGAGGGGATAGTAAGGCCATGAATCACAGTGGGTATCTTTATTAGTATTTTGAGCAGAAGGCAGAGTTGTTATGAAGTGTGGCAAGGCTTCACTTTTTATATGTAAGAGAGCAGGGCCCACAGGTTTGTTTCTTTGTTGGGGGTTTTTTTTTTACAGAATGAGGTTAAGGGACTGGGCAGGTTCTGTGAACATTTCCAAATAACTTTCAGACCCAACTGGCAATATTTAATAAAGATAGCTGGTTAGATTTCAAAGCTATCCGGCTACAATTACCCAGAATATTGATTGGAAGAATAAAGTAGGAATGCAAATTTGAAAATCCATCCGGCTTGCGTGTTTTACTTTCCCCCGACCTAAATACCTAAAAGTACGCATATTGTGACTCATTACCCGTGTGCCCACTCCCCCCCCCCCTCCACAGGCGTACTTCTTCCTAGCCATTCAGAAAAGGACAAGTTACCCAGGCAAACAGCTTTGACAGTTGTCCTTCTTGTGCTGGAAGAAGCCAATCAAATATATTTTAATTCAAAATCATGTTAACCAACATATGCTCTTTAATTTGTGGGGTAAGGTTTTTACATGTGGAATACTGAAGTTCCATGTTTGCATAATATGTCTGGTAAACTACTTTATTCACTACTGAAGTTAAAGATAAACATGAGAAACAATGTGCTAAGACGGCTATTAATAATTCAAGTAACAGGGTAGTTAATTCCCTCTACGCCATTCAGAAAACAATCTTCTGAACGTCATGAGGTGTCAGAGGATTGCACAACTACAAAAACAGTTTGAGCTGTAAATTGCATTTTTTTTTTCAACCTATGAAATGTTTTCAGGGGACTGGAACTTATTAAAGTGTAGAAGGTATGTATTTTAACAAGACACCTCACGCCGAACTGGAAACTGATATTTGAAAAAAAAACAAACCAACTGCAGATTGTTGATTATGTTATAGTAAGATATTTTCTGCCCGCTTTCTTTTTTTTATTTTTTTTTTTAATTCCCAGACTGCCCAAATGGTTTTTATGGGCCTGAGTGTCACCAGATGTGCCAATGCAAAAATGGTGCTGAGTGCAATCAGGTCACAGGGACGTGCCACTGCCTCCCGTCCTGGGTGGGCTCCAAGTGTGATCAGTGTACGTATTTCAAATACAACTCCCACCACTACTTAAATCTTTTCTCCAGACTGCCTCAATTGACACTTTTTTTTTTTTTTTTTTTTACACTGGGGAATAGGTGAAGTCACTGTGAATTAAGTCTCTTTCTAACCAACCGGGAGGACAATCTTTTCCCGTTCAGGAACTCTTGTTTTGCATCCAGCCTCTTGTTCTTTTCAGAAGTGCATTTTATATTTCATGCTGTTGCAGTATCCATGTCTCCTCTCACCTGCAGGCCTGTTTACATAAAATAGAGCCACAGGGCATTGTACGGTGACTTCTGTTCCATGCATAGGGGCTCCGGTGATCAACTGTATACACATCTGCTGACAGGAACTGGCCTGAGAGCTGAAAATAAAAATTCATTTTGTGAAAAGTAAAAGCTGGGAGAGGCTCTGTGAAGACTTCTTTTCCCCTGATGTTTCAAATGAGTAAAAAAGGAGAGTGTGAAGGGGCTTCTGTTGTGTATGAGAGAATTGTTTTACTCAAAACCTGTGACAGGAGGAGTTTCAGGAACAAAGGGGTAGATTTTAAAAACCCTACTCGCACCAAATCATAGAGATACGAGCGTTTCTCGGGCCGGTGCTCGGTGCGTGTATTTTAAGAAGCGTCCACGGACGCGCGTATCTCCTGGTGCACGCACAAAAGAAAAAGTCCACAAAAGGGGTGGGTGTGGGCGTGGCGGGGCATGGGTGTTCCGAGAATTTAAATGGAAACCAGCACGTAAGTATTTACGTGCACAAGCACGCGCTGGGGGCCCCTAGGGGCGGATTTTCAAAGGCCCGCGTGCGCCGGCGGCCTATTTTGCATAGGCCGCCGGCGCACGTAAAGCCCCAGGACGCGTGTAAGTCCCGGGGCTTTTGTAAGGGGGCGTGGCGGGGGTGGGGCCTACTGATGCGGCGTTTCGGGGGCAGGCCCGGAGCGTGGCGCCGGCCCGGGAGCATGGTCGAGGCCTCCGGACCAGCCCCCGGGACCGGAGGATGGAGCGGGGCTGCCGGCCGATGCGCGCAAAGTTACGCCTGCTGGAAGCAGGCGTAACTTTGCCGACAAAGGTAAGGGGGGGGTTAGATAGGGCCGGGGGGGTGGGTTAGGTAGGGGAAGGTGCGGGGAGGGCGAAGGAAAGTTCCCTCCGAGGCCGCTCCGAAATCGGCCTTGGAGGGAACGGAGGCAGGCTGCGCGGCTCGGCGCGCGCCGACCCCAGATTTTATAAGATACGCGCATATCTTATAAAATCAGGCGTACTTTTGTTCGCGCCTGCTGCGCAAACAAAAGTACGCTCTCGCGCAACTTTTTAAAATCTGCCCCCTACTGCGTAACTTTACTTCTGCCTTAGATAGCGTGTAAGTTATAAAATAAAAAAAAATAGGATAGTCAGAGGGGTTTTAAGGGTTGGGGCAGGTAGGGTAAAAGAAAGGTTAGTTAGCTGGGGCTGATAGGAAGTCCTATCCTGTAACTGGGCAAAGTGGGAACGAAGTGATTTAACTGGTAATTGCGCTTGTATATTAAAATCCCCCCCCCCCACTTACGTGGTAGAAGCGGCACATGCGTCGTACATCCATATAAAATGGCGTGCACATTTACGTGCATCCAGTTGATTTTATAAGATGAGTGCATGTTATAAAATAGTCGCGTCCATGGGTGCGTGCCGGCATACGAAGTTCATGTACGTATGCCCGTGTGGCTGTTTTAAAGTTACCGTCCCAGTGAACATTTTTACAAAAGATTTGAACATTTTAATTCAAAGACATGCTTAATACTTCTGCTTTAAGATTCATAGCCTAGGAAACACAAAAGCTCCTGAATGTGTTTCTTTCCCTCCTTGTCAGATGTCAAAAGATTTTAGTAAACATTTTTATATTCTAGACACTGTAATCTAGCTCTACTTTAACACTGAAAATTGTGCCTCACTGTATATTGTGAAATAACAAAGGAAAAATGTATATGAAGCTGCAGGTCAGTATTAATATTACTAATACTTCTCTATAGCAGTACTTGATGTGCACATCACTGTACAGTTACTCATAAGACACGGGCCCGTCTCCATAGCGCTTGCAATGTATTTAAGATAGACAAACAGGACTTTGGGAATTTCATTTATTACGGAAAACGGTTAAAACAAACAAGGGTTGGATTAGGAGAGGCAGGGGTAAAGATTTAAAAAGAACCTCAAACAGGTAGGTCTTTAGGTTGGATTTCAATAAGGCCAGAGAGAGGGAGCATGATGTACCAGTTCAGGAAGTCTGTTCAAGCTGTGTGGAGAGGTAAGGTGGAGTCTGGAGCTGGTGATGGAGGGGAAGGGCATAGATAAGAGTGACTTGCCCGATGAGCAGACTTCACGATCAGGGGTGCAGGAAGACCTGAGGATAGGTAAGGAGGACCTGTAGAGTTAATGCACTTGTAGGTGAGTAAGAGAAACTTGAACTGTATGTGGGAATGGATAGGGAGCCAACGTAATGACTTGCCAAGAAGGTTATATGGCAGTAGCAACGTTGGTGGAAGACACGTCACGCAATTGAATTTGGAATAGACTGTAGTGGAGAGAGGTGGTTTAATGGGAGGCCTGTGAGGAGCAAGTTGCAGTAGTGTAAGAGGAAAATGATGAAAATGTGGACAAGGATTTTAGTAGTATGTTCATAAACAAATGGACCAATTTTGGTGAGGTTAGAGAGAGAATTGTTTTAGAAATGTTTTGAATGTCCATAGAGAAAGAGAAGAGTCACAGATAATCCCCAAGGTTATAGGCTGAAGGGGCTGGGAGTTTGACAGCGTTATCCAAGAAATAGAGAAAGTGGGGAGGAGGGAGGTGAGTTAAAGGGGAAATGTAATAACCTCCAGGCAGCAATATCAGGCAAGCAGGCACAGATTTGGGACTGGATTTCTGTTGAAATTTCTGGGGTAGAGAGGTGAATCTGGGAGGCATCAGCATAAAGATGGTACTGAAAGCCATGGGAGCAGATCAGAGCATCAAGGGAATAAGTATGGAGAGAGAATGGAAGATGTCCCTAAACCTCTTCTATTCTGTGCCACGCCAGCTGATAAAGGGATAACAGTGGAGAGGGATCCACCAGAGTAATAATTAAGAGGGTAATATTCAGTAGCTTGCATAACTCAACAAACACGTATATTGTAAGTAAGCACACCTACATTTACGCCTTTAAGTGCAGCAGTTATCACCCCAAAAGTATGCATGTTTGTTTTGGTGCATGCACAGTTTTTTAATGCAGGGATCCGCATCTCCTTAATAAAAGTACACGCATAAAGGTGAATTTTAAAAGCCCGGTGCGTGCATCAATCGGGATACGCGAATAAGTCTGGCTTACGCGCACTAAACCCTATTTTAAAAAGCACCCAGATTCATGCGCAAAACCCGCTGTGTCACATCTGAAGAATTTCCAAAAAGGGACGGGGTATGGACTGGGCAGAGCAGGGGCATTTCAGGACCTGACCTCGAAATGTGCGCATAAGGTCCCCTGACGCATAACTTTACTTCTGCTATGGAGGATGTGTAAATAATAAAATAAAAAGATCGAGCCATTTCTTTGGGGTTTAAAAGGTCTGGGGTAATTGGGAGGAGTGCAGGCTATCAAACCAGGTGCATTTGGAGTGCCCAGCTGTTAACTGGGTGAGCTGGTGGATGAACTGGTTAAACTGGCAATGGCATGGACACACAGCCCTTTAAAAATCCCCTGGCTTACATGGTAGAAGCAGGATTTACATGGCTACGCATGCATCCATTTAAAATTTGGCAAGCATCTGCACGTAGCCAGGCAGGTTTATAACATGCGTACGTCTGTTATAAAATGACTGTGTATCTCAGCACACGCTGGCATGTGCGCCTATATACGTGCCCGCATGCCTGTCTGAAAGTTACTGTCATATACTGTACACATTAAATAATTGCAGCGTGCAAGCAATAACCCACAGTTTATGGTTGTAGGCAGGTATTTTATGAACTTGGCTGATGTATGCATGTATCTCGCTTATGAAAATCCTTGTGCGGGTGCGTCCAAGCACCATTTGCTGAGGCCCCCACCGGTTCACCCAGACGTTCCCCAGTGCCAAGTCTCTCCAGACCCTGGCCTGTATTTTCCAAATGGGGAGGAGGGTAATGCCTGCAGGTCACAGGGCATTGTGCAAAAGTCTTTCAAGGGTTGCAAGCTCTGTGCTTCTGAACAAGCCAAACTAGACACTCAGGTTGGGTATTTCAAAATAAGTTTACTGTCAGGCTTGACAGCAAATACACTTTCTTCTCGTTATATCCATGATCCGCTGCAAACTTCAGTTTGGAGCTTGATTTGCTAAGGCTTCCCTCCCCATTCTGTATCTGTGGGGAAAATGCTTAGTAAAGTTTTTTTTTCATACACCGATCTTGTTTTTTCTGTTCGCTACACAGCCATCTTGGATCGGCTTCTGGTTTGCTTTTTGGGTCCACTGCTTGACTCCACAAACTCCACTCCTCTCCATCCTGTTCTCTTGGGGTAAGAAGACTCCTGTGAGGGATCTGCTGTCTCTCCATTTTTCTCGCCAGATGTCCTCCTTCACATTCCCTATTCTCTTCTCATATGTTACAGTGGATGTCTCGGGCTGGAAGATCCCAAAAATCACACAACAGGGAAAGAAAAAATTAGATTATATCCCCACTTCTCCCTTAGACAGGAAGTGTGAGCACAAAGCTTCTTCCTGAGATCAAATCTTCACCCAAAAATACAAACACAGAGATGCCACAATCAACCACTGAGTGTGAGTCAGCAAATGTGTTCTTTCTCTTCTTAGCCTCAATCCCACACTGAATATGGATATGAGAACCAACAAAACAGAATAAAAAATCACTGAGATACCCTCCTCCAGTCACAGGATGTGGATTAGCAATTTGTCATCTCACTTCTACCCTTCTCAGCAAAAGATTTGCATCAAAGCTGACTAGGAATAAGGGAACTATGACAAATCAGCCCATCTCTTCCAACTTCTATTAGAAAATGCCACACTGAACCCTGGCATCGCCTGATCTTAAGGGAGCCTACCACTGCAGCAGCCTCATATGGAGGTGCAATGGCAAAATCTTATGTTCTCTTACTACTTCTCTAATGGGTCCTAACACTAGGGCCACCTACTCCATGGGGTCTAGATATATTTTTGTTAAAAACAAGCATATGTTTCGGGTACCTCAGAAGTTACAACATTTTGAGGATCAGAAGTAAAAGCGTGTAATTAAATACAGTAAAATTTATTATTATTGTTATTACTGAGGTTGATATTCAAAGAGTTTTGCTGGTTAGCTTTTGGAGTTAGCCATACAAAACTTGAGGTTTGAATATCCCTCTCTTTCCTCCCCACTCTGGCTCTCTGCCTAAATTATGAAGAATTAACTCGTGACCCGGGTAAAAATAAAATGTTCCTGGGGGCATTCTTGAGACATGGTTTCATTATGTGGGGTCAATTCACTGCTGCTTGGGCAAAGTTAGCTAAGTTAGCCCGGTAAGACAAATACCTGTCCCCACTTTACCTGGGTGCTATATTCATCAAATCACTCATCCAGATAAGTTTCACTGAATATCCAATTAAAGTTATCTGGGTAACTATCCGGATGGTGTTTCTGCTTGCCGGCTTACTCAAGATGGAGCTTATAATTATTAAAATCAGCAAGTGCAATCAATAGCTTTGCAAAATCAACATTATCTACATTTTCTATAAACTGAATGAGAGTAGCATGAAAATGAATTTTATTTCTCCATGTCTGAAGCTGACTTTTCGATAATGATGAATTCAATAGAGAGAGCTTTTATTATATCCATAGTTGCATAATACAGAGAACCAAGGGTAACTTTCTCAGGTATTTTGAGGATCTTCAAAAATCCAGGGGGTAAAGTATCCAATTTCTTGTCAAAACTTTCAGGCATAAGGTCCACCTCCGTACCCATAAGGCCCCTAGTTTCTGGCTGCAAGAAAATAAGGGAAGGTAAACTACGAGATTCTTCAGGTTCAACAGATATCACCACCAGCCCAGAAATGTCATCTTCTGTAGGCAGTTGTGGAGTGGTGGTCTGTGGTCCTGAGCCTGAGTGTGAGAGTGGAGAGCCTCAGAATCCAGCGAGTTTAGCAGTCACACTGCAGTTTTCCTTGTTGGAATAGCTTCATAGAAACATAGAAACATAGAAACATAGAAATGACGGCAGAAGAAGACCAAATGGCCCATCCAGTCTGCCCAGCAAGCTTCCCTCATTTCTTCTCCCATACTTATCTGTTTCTCTTAGCTCTTGGTTCTAATTCCCTTCCACCCCCGCCATTAATGTAGAGAGCGGTGGAGGAGCTGCATCCAAGTGAAATATCTAGCTTGATTAGTTAGAGGTAGTAGGAGTAGTAACCGCCGCAATAAGCAAGCTACACCCATGCTTATTTGTTTTTACCCAGATTATGTTATACAGCCCTTATTGGTTGTTTATCTTCTCCCCTGCTGTTGAAGCAGAGAGCTATGCTGGATATGCATCGAAAGTGAAGTATCAGGCACATTTGGTTTGGGGTAGTAACCGCCGTAAAGCTTCAGTCTGCAGGCCCGTTACAACTGCCATTCCCTCATGGTCCAATACTGCAAAGGTATCCACAGGTCCCGCATCTACCATAGGGAACACCGGGGACCTGTGCTCACGTTTCCACATCAGACAGATGAGCTGAAAGTTTTAAGCAAAAGAAAAATCCAGGGTTGGAGGAGCTCACAATCCAGCAATCGTCTTACCTGTCCCCATTTATTTTGGCTTTTTGATGGCAAACAGTAAAAAATATTCCAGTTGTAACAAATAGCAACTGTTGAAAAAGTAGGTATTCATCTTGGCCCATAAAAAGATATTCGGAGTGCACTGGAATGACCACAGATGTTCTAGTAATGCCCTTTACTACATCGATTGATATTTTCACAAACGTTTAATTCACCCGAATATAAACACGACTTTAACTCACATCCAGGTTTTAGATCCAAACATATTTACGCCTGCTTGAAGCTGGCATCTGTTTGGGCTGGACTGTTGCCACAGCTTCCATTGCTTCCTGTAATAATGATGTTGGCATGGCACTTTAAAAATGTTTTTAACATTTTGCGCAAAATAGGAAAGCTGTCTAGAATAAACCAACTTCTTTTACTCTATCCAATAGCGCCTCCCAAACAATTTTGATAGCCTTTCACTGTTTGTAAAGGATATCTACAGTCCCACATGCAAAAGTTATTGCTAAAGGGCCAGTGCAATTTTTGCTATCATGTGATTGCAGTTATTACCTTTCAAAAACACATACATTATCCTATATAAAATGTGTACTATCAACAGAATCTTAGCCTGTGTCTAGTTTTCCTGTCTGTTGCAACTTAATTCCATCTCTTACATTCATTCATTCATTCACACTTCAAGTAAGAGGGCTGAGCATGTTAGAAAAGGCCACAGGAGGTTGGGAATTTTTGGCAGGGCAGGGAACAGGCACCTTTTTTAAAAACGAAATGAAGGAAAATGATTTACACTTATACTTTCAATTTTCTTAGATTTTCAAGAGTAGGTGAAATTGTATGTGCATGTTGACATATGAACCGAGATATACAGATTATTAAAGCAGTCTTCTACGCATAAGCCTACTTTAAAAATTCAGGCTACAGATGCATGCAGAAAGCACCCACAGACTTTAGCCCTATATAGACAATCATAAAATGATAGCCATTACATGGATCAGAGTGGAGGTTGGTATAAAAAGACTCATAAAGGGGAGTTGTTTAGTTTTTTGCCAAGATATGCAGGACCTATGAGTCATATATATTTTAGCATTGAATTGTAATATTTTTAATTGCCTGGTCAATGAATATATATTTGCCAAAAAATTGTCAAAGTACTGAATTTTGGTTAATTGTGAGTCACAAGGGGATCATATTCAATAATCCACACAGAAAATTTACACTCCATTATGTGCACTGATCGTCTACTGCAGAATTACTCACTGTTCCACCTCCTAAAGCTGCTCATTTGGGTGACGTCTGAGAAAGAGCATTCTCGATCACAGGTGCCGATAGCTCTATGGAACATCAGAAAGCTTTTAAGAAAGCTCTAAAAATCCATCTGTTTAAAACTGAATTTGAGCCTCCAGTTTAGCTTCAAGCCAGTTGAGCCTCAAGCCAGTCATCTTACCCCATAAGATGATAGCCATTTTGATTACTTTGATTTGTTATTATATATTTGTATATAATTATTATATGTTTGTATAATTATTATATGTTTGTATAATTATTATATGTTTGTATATAATTATTCTCCTCTATCTCTTTCTATTTCTTACATTCCCAGTTCATTAGCCCTTGTTAATTGTAACTGCTTCTCTTCATCACGTTATTTATGTTTTTTGGTTGTATTATCCGCACCCCTGTTTTCTGTAAACCGACATGATGTGAACGAGTTCATGAATGCCGGTATAAAAAAACCTTAAATAAATAAATAAATAAATATATTGTCTTTTTTTTTTTTGTTTATCTTGTTTACATGTATGAAAATTGTACCCCACTCTGAACTATTGAAGGGCGGTAATACATAAATAAACAAACAAATAAATAAATAAATAGTCCAGTAAGTAGACAAGTTATCCAGCTAAAGTTAGCCAGATAACGTCCTTGTTATTCAGTGAAATAAACGTCCCACTGAACATCTCTGATTAAATTTATCCTGCTAAGAGTATCCAGATGATTTTAAATATAACCGGATACTCTTTTGACTATAGTCAGTTATGGATAAAATTATCCGGCTATGTACAATGTTCTCTCAACCTAACTTGAAGGGTAAGAGAACATTGTACAAATCTTATCTTTGTGTGAGTTTCCTCACTACGAAAGACATCAAATCTTCACAAGAATATACTGTTCTGTTGGAACGTCTCACTCTGCATGTAAAAGTGGCCCCTAACCCCTATTATACTACCTAAACCTCACCTTGAGTTACTAGGTGGGCCTCCTATAGTAGCCACTCTCTCTCTCTCTCTCTCCCCTGCCCACCTACCCAAAACAGAATTTGTGAAAAAAAAATCACAAATTGCATAATGAAATCACACAACTGAAAAGGGTGTAGTTATTTTTGGCAATATTATGCGTTATGGCTTCACGAAGCCAGCCCACTTTTTCAGAAATCCCACCTGGACTCCTCCTCAATCCCTCCCCTTTTAAAAATATGCATTGCGCCATGCGTCGTTTATTTATTTATTTATTTATTTATTTATAACTTTTATATACCGAGGTTCAATTAACAGAATTAATTATCACTTCGGTTTACATTACAACCAGCAAACGACAACAATGACATAGTCTTGTCTTACATTGAACAAGGTGGAGAAACCTGGATAAACATAACTTGGGATAAAACAGTGAAAGTGTTTTGAATTACATTGAACAGAGTGGAGATAAAACTTGTAAAAACAACATATGGGAGAAGGTGAAGTGAGAGCGTGGTGAGATGTAGTCGAAGGGTGAAAAAACCGGTATGGCGGGGTTGGTTAAAGGGGTGAGAAGGGGATGAAAATGGCGGCTTTGTTACAAATACTTAGGATACTTGAGGGAATGCTTAGGTCAGGTGGGGCTGAGGAGGAAAAGAGTGGTTATGGGAAAGCTTGGCCAAACAGCAGTTATGATGCTTAGCCTGTGCGTTAAGGCATTTTCGCACACATTAAGCCGTTTTTTGCATGCGTAACCACCATAACACAATTTGATTAATGAACCCTGTCAGTGAGAATCAGGGTAATATTTTGTTTTTGTACTCAGTTTGGATGGTAGCTAACTTTTGTAGTTTTTTTTCTTTCTTTATATGTGTTACATTTTTCTGACTCCACCTGGGATTAACATGGACCCAGGGACCTTCTCCTGGTTGGAATATTTCCAAGGCCTGCAAGCCTTCGTCCAGGCGCAATCAGCCCCAGCTGTGCCCCGGGCTTAACCCCTGCCGGAAGCACAAGATCCTCCCGGCCCTGCTCAGATGCCTCAAGACATGCCTCGCCTAACCAAGAACTTCCCTGACAGGGACCCAGACACCTCAGATGATGAGGGTAACTCCCTGGAAGAAGGAGAAATCCCTCCAGGAATGGAACCATACCGAACCATGCTTCTCTTCTTCCACAAGGACGAATTACCAGCCCTTGTTTCCCAGACTGAAGACGCTGGGTATTCCAGGCACGGACCCTATGGCGGAACCAAAGAAGAACCCCATCTTGGTGTCCCTTCGTAGGGCCTCATGCTACTTTCCAATGATGGAAGCCATCCAAGAACTGATTGACCTGGAGTGGGATGCCCCGGAGGCCAGATTCAAAGGGGGTCGGGCCTTGGAAGCCCTATACCCTCTAGAGCCAGCAACTAAGGAACGCCTGCGTTTCCCAAAAGTGGACGCCATGGTCTGTGCCGTCTCAAAGTGAACAATGATTCCCGTTGAGGGAGGGGCCGCATTGAAGGATACTCAGGACAGACGATTGGAAGCCATCCTTAAGCAGGCCTTCGACGCAACAGCAATAACACTGCAGATTGCTTCCTGCTGCGCACTGGTGGTACGTTCCTGCTTGTTCCTCGAGAGAGAGGTAAATAACTCCAGAAAATATACCGGTGAGATGATGGATCCTGCAGCAGCCTTCCTGACGGATGCAAGCTCAGACCTGGTGCGCACTTCAGCCAGGGGTGTGGCCTTGGTAGTGGCAGCCAGAAGACAACTATGGCTATGGAATTGGTCTGCGGATGCGACATCTAAAGCGAACCTCACAAGATTGCCCTTTAAAGGATCTCTCTTGTTCAGAAGCGAATTAGAGAAGTTAACCAGAAATGGGGCGAATCCCCAGTGCCTTGGCTACCGGAAGATAGGAGTAAAAGAACTTAGCGTCCCTCCCCTAGAAGAACCAAGGGCAGAGGCTCGCAGTGCTTAAGACCTTACAGGAACTCGCAGTTCCAGGCACCTCGTCCCTCCAGAAAGTCCCAGCCCTTTCGTAACTGACAGACCAAGAGAGGCGCAGGCCCGGGTGCTCCACAATGAGAATGGGCCGACCCATCCAGAGGAAGAGGCGATAGGGGGTCGACTTGCCCTCTTCTACCAAAGATGGGACAAGATAATGTCAGACAAATGGGTACTAAACATCATTCAAGAAGGTTACCCTCTGGAGTTCCACAGCATCTCTCGAGACAAATGTATGATGTCACCCTGCCACTCCCACTCCAAGAGACTGGCAGTGGAAACCACTCTAACAAGATTACTCAGTCTGAAGGCAATAATTGCAGTGCCCATGCCCCAATAAAATACAGGGCGCTATTCCATCTATTTTATCGTTCCTAAGAAGGAAGGATCAGTCTGGCCCATCTTGGATCTCAAGAACGTCAAGCGACCTTGTGGATACTACACTTCCGCATGGAAACTCTTCGTTCCGTCATAATGGAAGTACAACCAGGAGAGTTTCTAACCTCCATGGACCACTCTGAAGCCTATCTTCACATTCCAGTCCATCAGGACCACCAGCGTTTTCTACGCTTTGCGATACTGGGTCACCATTACCAGTTCCGAGCGCTACCTTTTGACCTAGCAACCTCCCCTAGAACATTCTCCAAAATTATGGTGGTCTTGGTGGCAACACTGAGGAAGGAAGGGATCTTGGTACATCCTTACCTGGACGACTGGCTGATCAGGGCAAAGTCTTCGGAAGAGAGCCGGCAGGTGACCAGCAGAGTCAAGAGCCTACTGCAGGAACTCGGTTGGGTCATGAACACAGGCAAGAGCAGTCTGCAGCCCTCTCAATCTCTAGAGTACCTGGGGTCCCATTTCGACACCAAATAGAACAAAGTCTTCCTCCCTCCCCCGAAGAGGAGAAAACTGATGGAACAATTACGACGATTGATGACCAATGCACGCTCCAAGGTATGGGACTATCTTCAAGTCCTCGGCCTCATGGCATCAACCCTGGAGGTCGTCCCGTGAGCAAAGGCCCATATGCAACCGCTACAGCGCTCCTTACTGTCATGATGGAATCCACTGACCCAGGACTACTCAATTCGCCTCCAACTACCAGCAGAGGTACGTTCTCAGCTCCAGTGGTGGCTACAGGAAGACCACCTAAGCAGAGGAGTAAGCCTATCCCCACCGAACTGGACTTTGCTCACTACAGATGCAAGCCTGTGAGGGTAGGGAGCCCACTGTCAGGAACTGACGGCCCAGGGACAATGGAACAAGGAAGAGGCAGAATGGAACATAAACCACCTGGAAACTCGAGCAGTCAGACTAGCGTTCCTGTGATTCAGCCACAGACTCCGAGGCAAAGCGATTTGAATAATGTTGGACAGTACTACAATGGTTACTTACATCAACCACCAGGGAGGAACCAGGAGCCAGCAAGTGTCTCTGGAGATAGACCTTCTCATGGCATAGGCAGAGATAAACCTACAAGGGATCTCTGCCTCCCACATCGCAGGAAAAGACAACATCTCAGCAGACTTCCTCAGCAGAGAGAGCCTGGACCCGGGAGAATGGACACTGTCGACCACAGCTTTCCAACTGATAGTAAATCGCTGGGGCCTCCAAGCCATGGATCTACTGGCCACCCATCTCGGTGCCCAAGTCCCCAGGTTCTTCAGCCGCAGTCGAGAGCCACACTCCCAAGGGATTGATGCTCTCATCCAGACTTGGCCAGAGGAAGACTTACTGTATGCCTTCCCCCCATGGCCGCTACTGGGCAAGGTCATCCGCAAGATAGAACATCACAGGGGATAAGTTCTACTAGTGGCCCCGGATTGGCCAAGACGACCATGGTACGCAGACATGCAAAGACTCCTTGCGGGGAACCCTCTGTGCCTACCTCCACACAGGGACCTTCTCCAGCAGGGCCTGATTCTCCACGAAGATCCATCTCGATTCTCTCTTAGGGTCTGGCCCTTGAGAAGACTTGCTTGAAGAAGCACGGTTACTCAAAGGCCATGATTGACACCCTGCTCCGAGCTCACAAATTCTCCACATCTCTGTCATACATACAGATCCGGAGAGTATTCAAAGCCTGGTGCGAGGACCACGGAATACTCCCACAGACAGCCAAGATTCCCATTGGAGTTCCTACAAGATGGTATGAAGAAGGGGTTGTCATTCATCTCCCTCAGGTTCAAATAGCCGCACTGTCCTGCTTCAGAGCTGAAGTGGACGGTATCCAGCTATTAACCCATCTGGATTTGTCCTGCTTCCTGAAAGGGGTTAAACAACTCCGACTACCCCTAAAGTGGCCGATGCCTCTATGGAATCTCAATCTAGTATTAAACTTCATAGCTGGGGCTTCCTTCACTACGCCTCTTAACATTGAAGACGGTATTCCTGGTGGCAATATGTTCAGCTCGTAGCATCTCTGAACTACAGGCACTATCCTGTTGGGAACTGTTCCTTAGGTTCATGCCTGGAACCATATAGCTGCACACCGTCCCCTCTTTCTTACTGAAAGTGGTTTCCGAGTTTCACTTGAACCAAACCATCTCACTACCATCTCCGGATGAACATAAGGACTCAGAAGACTCACACCTTCTTCGCCATCTAAATGTCGGCAGACTTCTAGTGGAGAAATTACTCCTGGAAAGAACGGAACCGGTGTGCAAAATGGATCGCTTGTTCATTCTTCACAGCGGGAAGAAACATGGAGAAGTGGCCTTGCCGGTGACCATACCCCGCTGGATCAAGGAAGTAATTAAGGCAGCCTACATAGAGACAGGAAAGCCTTTACCACTACAGGTTAAGGCTCATTCTACGAGGGCACAGGCAGTTTCTTGGGCAGAAACCAAACTGCTGTCACCCGCCAAGATCTGTCCGGCGGAAACGTGGTCCTCCATACACACCTCCAGGTTCTACTGCCTGGATGTTCAAGCCCGAGAAGATGCAGCCTTCATAAGGGCAATACTAAGTGGGCCACGGGCAGCCTCCCACCCTGTCCAGGAGTAGCTTTTGTACATCCCACTGGTCCTGAGTCCATCTAGCTACACACTAGGAAATGGAGAAATTACTTACCTGATAATTTCGTTTTCCTTAGTGTAGACAGATGGGCTCAGCATCCTGCCCACGGCTGCCCCAGAAAAGGAGAACCTCAGGTAGCATACCTCGAGACTAAGCAAATACGGGTAAGCCGCAGCCTACCCCTAGTTCAAGACACCCACAGTTTGTCCGGTGTCGGCGTTAATTGGTTGAATGCACTGGTGGTCTCCAGTTTGAAAATTAGTTGAACCAGTTCAATCAAGTTTTAATCAAGTTTAATCAAGTTATTTAAGCAAAGATATACCCACAATGGCTTTTCGAAGAGAATACTGAAGAGCTGAGGTTACTGCAGGGGTATATGTAGAGTGACGTCATCTTTGAAATCTGATTCTATCTCCCATCTGCTAGCAGAAGAGCACAATACCCACTGGTCCTGAGTCCATCTGTCTACAATAAGGAAAACGAAATTATCAGGTAAGTAATTTCTCCAATCGCCTACCAACATTTCTAGGTGGTTTACATAAAAACATTCATAAAAATATAAAAACAACAAAAAACATTGAACAAATAAAACCATTTATAGTTAAAAATGCTAAAAACAAGCATATACCAGCGATTCTCAAACGGTGTGTCGCAACACACCAGTGTGTCGCCAAGCCCCGGCAGGTATGTTGCATCTCCCAATGTTCCACTGCCCCATTGTACTTTCCTTCTCCCTTTTTCCAGCCCTCATGGGCCAATTGGAAGCCTCCTTTCTTCCTACCCTCACTGCCCAGTGGGAAGCCTCCTTCATTCTACCTGCCAATGGGAGTAGGAAGAAAGGAGGAAGCTTTTGATTGGCCGGTGAGGCAGGCATCGCATTGCCCATGGGTGGGTGGGAAGAATAGCAGTGTTGAACTCTGATGAACCAAAGCCGCCACGGGAGCTCATCTCCGTGGCGGCGAAGAGGAAAACCCGATCCCGACAAATCAAGACCCCCTCGGTAGCTCAACCCTGTGGTGGTGAAGAGGAAAACTCAACTCTAACCAAACAAGGCTGCCATGGGAGCTCATTCCTGTGGCGGCGAAGAGGAAAACCCAACCCCCAATGAAGCAAGGCTGCCATGGGAGCTCATCCCCGTGGCGGCGAAGAGGAAAACCCGACTCTGACCGAGGCTGCCTTGGGAGCCCATCCCCATGGTGGCGAAAAGGAAACCCGACCCCGACAGAGGCCACCATGGGAGCCCATCCCTTTGGTGGCGAAAAAAGAAGGCTCACTGGAGTAAAGCCGTGGAGGAACTGGGGCCCATCCCTGCAGTGAAGGAAGAAGACGTTTTTGGTGAGAGTTTGTGTGTGTCGGTGTGAATGGTGCCTGGGTGAGAACTTGTGTCTGTGGATGTGAATGGGTGCCTGGGTGAGAGCTTGTGTCTGTGGGTGTGAATGGGTGGCTGGGTGTGGGTGTGAATGAGTGCCTGGGTGAGAGCTTGTGTCTGAGGGTGTGAATGAGTGCCTGGGTGAGAGCTTGTGTCTGAGGGTGTGAATGAGTGCCTGGGTGAGAGATGGTGTGTGCAGGTGTGAATGAGTGCCTAGGTGAGAGCTTGTGTCTGTGGGTGTGAATGGGTGCCTGGATGAGAGCTTGTGTGTGTGGGTGTGAATAGGTGCATGGGTGAGAGCTTGTGTCTGAGGGTGTGAATGAGTGCCTGGGTGAGAGATGGTATGTGCGGGTGTGAATGGGTGCCTGGATGAGAGCTTGTGTCTGTGGGTGTGAATGGGTACCTAGGTGAGAGATTGTGTCTGTGGATATGAATGGGTGCCTGAGAGCTTATGTCTGTGGGTGTGAATGGGTGCCTAAGTGAGAGCTTGTGTCTGTGAGTGTGAATGGATGCATGGGTGAGAGCTTGTATGTGTGGGTGCCTGGGTGAGAGCTTGTGTGTGTGGGTGTGAATGGAAGCCTGGGTGAGAGCTGGTGTGAATGGGTGCAGGAGCATTTGTATGTGTGATTGAGAGCTTGTATATAAGAAAACATGTGTGTGATTGAAAGAGAGACTGGTCAGGGAGGTGATGTGTTTCCCTGTGAGAGAGATGGACTGGTCAGCAAGATGACTGGTGTGAGAGAGACCGAGGCTGGTCATGGGGTCTAATTGGGGTATGTATGTGTGTTTGTGAGTGACTGGATGTGGGCGCTAAGGAAGAGGACTGTGAGGACAGGGCTTCAGCAGCCCTTGCTGCTTCTGGTGAGTGCTATTGGCCTGGAAGGGAAAGGAGTAGGAGAGTTGCTGGAGAGGGTAAGTAAAGGTGGCTTTTTAAATTTATTTTTCTTGATTGGCTGCCATTTTAATTATTGGGTATTATGCGATGACTGCTGTTTTGAAATATTTTATTGATATTTGGACATGTTTTAATAATTTTTATGAGTTTTTAATTGTTGGATATTATTCTGTTCATCAGCTGTTGTGTATCATTTATTAGTATAGCTTTACAGTTATTTCTGTGAGGGGCTCTATAGCAGTTTGGCTTATTCTGTTTTCCCAATAGGAAATGTATTAGTGTTTAGGGCCTGGTTTAATAGTTGTATTTCTTAGATAGGGTTGTTACTGTTTGAGTGTGTTCCATAATACAGGTGTAACTTTGTGCAGGTTAGTTTGTGTGCATTATTGCAAATCTTGAGAGTTTGTTAGGTGCTATATTTCTCTTTCCACTTCTCCAGGTTCGCACTGCATGCAGAGTGGCTTTTTTGGTTTTCTAGTCCCGTTTCTGTCTCCATATTTATATTTTGTGGTTTTTCTGTATTTAGTGAAGGTCAGTTCTGGGTGTGACACTGAGGTGAGGCATTTGTATCAATTTTATTTGTTGTGTTTTCTCAATAGGATATGCATTAGTGGTAAATTACTGTCTTTTCATAAGGAGGGCTATTATGCCTGGTAGTAAAGGGAGTTTGTTTTGCTTTTACTGAGATGTCATCAGAACCAGAATATCATTTTTGTATGGCGAGTTGTACAGGGTCATGCCCTAGATCTGCTCTGCACTCATTGCTGGGGGTTGAGGGGATTCCTGTGGATGCAGAGTGCATGTCTACATTTAGCCCCGTGATGGTCACATGTTCAGTGTGTCACGCATGTGAGAACCATCTGTCAGGTGTGTCCCGGCCAAAAAAAGGTTGACAACCACTGCCTTATACTATGAAACATGAAAATGAATATAAACAAACTATTTAAATTTTATCTGCTGAGTTATATTTGTAATAATCTGCTTTAATACCTCATTCCTCCTTGCATGCTATCATCTCCAAAGCTTAAAGGCTTGTTTAAATAACCAGGTTTTCAACAATTTCCTGAATCTGGTAATTGATACCTCTCCTCTTAAAAGCTTGTGGCAATGCATTCCATAATTGTGGTCCTTGCACATAAAAGAAATGCTCGCGCGATTCATCTAGCTGCACAACCAGAAGGACCATCCAGTACTGCCTGTGAGGCAGACCTTAGTGTCCTGGTCGGTTGGTATAATTTAAGAGATGCATTAAAACCTGATGGTGCCAATCCCTTTATTCCCTTGAAAACCAACGTTATAGTTCCTCCACGGAACTGGTAACCAATGATGGTGTGATTGTAGGGGTCTCTGCTCTTGCTGGGAAGGAATGGCCCTTTTTGCAACTATTTATTTTAGCTCTGCTAGTCATCTGTTGAGTTGGTATCTGGTTGAAAGTTAGAGTTCTGTCTTGGAATGTAGCTGGGTTGGGTACTCCAATGAAAAGGGAAAACGTTTTCAGTCATTTATATAGAATTATTACAAGAAACACATCTCTCTGATGTAAAACATCATAAATTAAAAAGAAAATGGGCAACGCAGGGTTTGGTTTTTTTGCAACAGGAAATACCAAAAGTCATAGTCTAGCAATACTAATACTCAAAAATATTTATTTTAAACTACATACTCCTATTGTAGATCTGGATGGGAGGTATGATTTTCTTTTGGGGGAATTGCAAGGATGAATGATGATTTGGGGTTCAGTTTATCCCCTAACAATTATGAGCATATCTATTTCTCCACCATAATTACCCAACTGTCAGCCCTGGGTTCCCATCCCATGATGATAAGAGGAGATTTCAATTGTATAGTAGATACTGAAATGGATAGATGGCCTAGTGGTAATGGGTAAAGTATAGCAAAAGTTACACAAATACAGGATTCATACAATTTAACTTACACTTACGACCAAAAAGAATCCCAATCAGTTTTAAATTATTATAACAAAAGAATATTTTTTAGATCATAACATTCCACAATATTTCACAACTAACTCTGCCTGGTAGGGTGTAGGGGTGTTTCAAACGTTTGGCCATGATACGAAAAAATGTGCCATCGAGCCGTGATGGTTTTTCAGGGAAGGGGGTCCCACTATTGCAGCAACACCACCCACGATAGTGGGACCCCCTCCTGCGAGAAACATCGTGGCTTGATGAATCTAGGGGTTAGGTAGCTGGAGACGTCTAGGACAGCTATTAGCTGTCCTATAGTTATCTGGCTAATTTTAAGGAATCCGAGTTTATTCAGTGGCGCGCGGCCATGCTGCTAATTTCTCAGGCAAGTTGGCCAGATAAGTTTATCTAGCTAACTTGCTAAACCAGTTAATGGCTGAATATTGACCTCATAATATCCAAAGATCTGTATTATATATATATATATATATATATATATATATATATACAGAGAGAGAGAGAGATTTACATCCCAACTTTATATTTATTATTTATTTAAAAACGTTTGTATACCGCCTATACATTATTTAGGTCTAAAATCCCAAAGATGTGATGTCATTTCTTGGTTGACTGCTGCATTAGCGACCAGGAAAACAATGAATGTTTGTCATTGTGTTGTTTTGGTGAAAAGAAGCATTAGCTGTCTAAGTTACTGCTGTAAATTAATCCCTTTTGCCTCCTGACAAAAGGCTGTGCATCTGGGTAAGCTAATGTGACCTGCTATGAAAAATGAATCATTAAAACAAAAGAGTTTTGTCAGCCCTTTTACCAGGTTGCAAATCAATAAGCAACCTCTCTCTCAAGCTGACCGGTTTCCTGGACAATTGGTTTAATACAAAGGCAGAAAGAGGACAGCTGATTTATCACTTAAATAATTCCATTCTCTTATTAAATCCTTTGTTGGATGTGTTATGAATGATGCTCTTTGCTCAAATGATTTAGGATGGAATGGTTAATCCATTAATTCACTTAAGAAGCTACTGATTTGATTAGACAGATTAAGCACATTCACTTGCAGCTTGTTTGATTTTTAGTATGATGTATCTTGGCCCGCTCAGCCTGCTCAGCCAACAGATATGATGACAACTGCACTCACACTTGCAAATGCTATAATGGAGCAGCCTGTGATCATGTGACCAGCAAGTGCATCTCTGCGCCAGAGTGGACAGGAAGATACGTGCCCACAGCATTAGTAATTACTTTCGGACATAACACCGCCGCTTATCGTGGAATCCCGCTTGTTTTACAGGTTAATGTCCCAAACATGTGAATTTTTTCCAGTCTGCTACCTCTTTTAGTGCTTTGCAACTAAGTCTGGGATGCCTTATATGGGCTGGTTAAATCTGTCTGTCCGGAAGTACGATAGCTTGCTTGCCAGTGGATGGATTGGGTTACAATTCGAGGGGGAAGGTGGACCATGGCCCTGAGACCTACCTTATTAAAAAATTGTCTTGATACCGACAAGGAGAAGGTTGTAACTCAATCTCCAGGTGCGGTTTTAACACTGATGTGGCAATAAAATTATTTTCTGTCTCTTTCGGGGCTGGATCATGTGGGCTGGTTCTTACACATGGCCCCTTTCTTTCCCAGGGTCTGACTGTCAGGTGGGGGGGGGAGGGGGGAAGGAATTTCCTTTCAAGGCCTGGAGTGACTGGGGTACCTTGGTGCTCTTTTCCCCTGGGGGGGAAGTATAGTCTTCCTTCCCTACTGTGGGTGCTGTAAGTGCCAATAAAAACACCAGAGACTGTGGTTTAGTATCCCAAACCAAAACTCTTTATTGATGGTAAATCAGGGGAAATAATGGCACGGTTAACACAGTCCTCCGCACCACAGTAAATCTCAGGTTACATTCATTTCCCTCGGTCTATGCATGGGTCTCCAATACCAGGGCTGGGAAGGCAGTCAACTTCCAGGGCTTGGATTTAGTGAGGCCCCCAGGGGGCAGGGTATCCTTGTTTGGGCAGGATCACCCCTCCAACACTGGTATAAAAAAAAAAAAAAAGGGTAAAACTCTGTCCCTGCACAGAGAGTCCCAAATCCTCCCTCCCCAGGGGGCGAAGCCTCCAAACAGGTGTCCTCAAAAGATCTTAACTGGTTCTAACTCATGGTTCTCACTGTTCTTGTTGTGCCTGAGGTGGACTCTTGGGCTGAGGTGGGGTTGACATTACCCGTAGGAGGGATCCTACGGGTCCCCACCGTTGGCAGGCAGAGAGGGCTGACGGACGGAGGCCGGCTGGCGCTTCACCAATACCAGCCCTCGTTCCCTGCAGGTTGAGCCTTTGGGTGCCGGGGCCAGCTGGACTTAGGTGGCCTCCATCAGTGGTCGTCGATGGGTGGATCGAGGTCAGCCCAGAGGCAGCAACTGGTGTAGGTATCAATCTGTACTGGACGAGGCGGAGTCCCAGAGATCCGGGCGCCAATAGGAACACAGTCTGACAGAGGGCGCCCGGTGAAGAGCAGGCCGAAGCCTGAATGAACCACGTCCAGGACAAAGGCTGAAGAGGCGTCTTTAAGCAAGCTGAGTTCAGGGCTGGTGGCAGTGTGGAAGCAGTGGCAAGCAAGGCTGAGGTCTAGACGAGGAGAGAATCAAAGGATGGTCAGATGAAGCAGAAGTCCAGGGCTGGAGAGAAGCAACGGCGTGGTCAGGTGATACAGAGGTCAGGGGCTGGAGAGAGGCAATGGAGTTGTCAGGCAATGCAGAGGTCCAGGGTTGGAGAGAGGCAATGGAGTTGTCAGGCGATGTAGAGGTCAAACCAGGTTAGCAATCCGAAGGAGAGACTCAGGAACTAGGAAACAGGAACAAAGGCAATCAGGAACCAGGATCAGAAGAAGCAATGAGCACTTGACTAGCAAAGGGACCTGTTGCAAAGGCGATTTGAGAGAGCAGAGCTCTGCCGACGTCATCATCCGGGGCCACGGCCAAGTTCCCGCCGCGGGCCCTATGAAAGGATCAGCTGTGTGCGCACCTAGGGAGGGGCGCGGTGCTGGTCGGGACGGCGTCTCTCCGCGGGCCTTCTTCCTAAAAAAGTCACAGCGGGGCAATTCTTCTCCACCCAGGGCCCCCCCCAGGAAGAGATTTCCCTTGGACCTTTCCCGGAGCAAACACCCTTGGGTCTCACAGTCCTCTTACAAACAATGAAAAACTCCTATAAAACAACCCAGGACCAACCACCCCATACCTAAGCAGTGGGATAAAAGAGTAGAGTCCCCGACCTGGCCCAAGGACCACAGACAGGATGCAGCCCAAGCCCCCAGATAGGCCAGAAACCAACAGAGGGACTTCCTCCAAACCTCCAACTAAACTATCCTAGCGCCAGAGCTCTCAGGAGAGAGCTGCTTTTATTCCTTTACCCAGGGGTTGACCAACCTAGCACCCTCAAAGGGTGCTTATGAATGGTGCCTCCCCCTTGTTACCAACTCTGCACTTTACTAGCTGAACACAGAGATACCGGGTCTTTAATGGTAATGTACTCAGAGGGGCCATTTTAAGGTCATTATCAATAGGGTCAAGGTGCTCCAAATCCATCCAAGCAAGGGTTTGTCCTCACTTACTGCAGATAGATAGTTTAGTGGTATAACCTGCAGCAATGTTATTTTTCCTTATCCCACCCGGACTGATAATTTGTTTTTATTTTTCAGGATAATTTGCTGTACCCTTTTAATATTGTCTTCCCATAGTGCGTTAGACTTACCTCACGATTTATAAAAAGATCATACCTAGTACTGAAATGATTTTGTATCAGTTTGACCTAACACGACCTCAATGAATTTTAACTCCCCTTACAAATTATGTAATTCAGTTTAAATATGCTTTTATTAAATTCTTGCTATGACAATTAGTCGACTAAATGTGATTGCGAGCTTGGCATTGCACAAAACTTTATTTTGAGAAATAATGCAAATAAGTTTATAATGATAATTTACAAATTGGTTGTATGAATTGTTCCATTGTACTCAGTAAAGATACACTGAACAGGAAAATAATGCGAGACTTTATAATGCAAGTTGGTTGATAAGCCATCAGTTTTAGTTGCAAAATATTATTTACTGAACCTCATTGTTGAATTTAAAGCCATAGTTAAATTTTATTTTGTTAAAAGCCACCAAGTAGAAATAATCTCTGACAGCCAAAATATCTATATCTTGCTATAATTGCAGCTCAGAAAGTAACCAGATTAAGGAAATGTTCTTTTTTCATCTTGTTTTTTGTTTTGAAAGTCTTTTGATTTTTGCTCTAAACTGGTTAACTCTTCTCGGTCCACAGTGCTAAGTACACATCTCAGCTACCAGCCATGGAATATGACCACTTGTAAGATATCCCTCCCATCTTGGGTAGATGAACATACAAAATCCCCTTTTCAAGGCTAACTGGGCTTTACCAAACAGATCAGTTTTTCCACTACTTGAAAACACGATAGAGCCATCACTTTGTCTCCATTATTCTCTCAAATTGCCCCGCTGGCAGGGGTAGCGATGTGATAAAGCGAGAGATTGGGGTTTTTTGCAGGTATTTTTTTTTTTTTTTGTAACAATGGCAACTAGATTTTAAATCCTCTTCACCTACATTTGATTTCAAGTTTCCTCATGCCTGCTTTCTTACAATGGCTTGCTTTTGTGATCACTATTGTAATCTTAATGTAACCCCTGGGATGTTGTACCCTGATAGTGGTACCAGAGGCCATATCTCAAAGACAGTTTTAGTTGGTAAACATACAATAATGTTAATCTCAAGGCCCTTGCATTGCATTTTTTTTAGTCCCATTCTCAAATTATTGTATACTGCAGTAATGATAACAGCACCGATGAGCGTTAAAGTCAATATGCAGCAAAAACACAGTGAAAGCAGACTTGGTTTCGAATATTACATTTACTGAGATGTTTGGAAATAATGAAAATATTCTTTACAGCATTTTAGTTCACTTATCGATGTTATAAGTACTTCTGAATAATTCTGTGAATTCTCAAAGTCTTGTTTGAAGTTTAAGATGTTAAAACCAATTAACATTTAGGGGCGGATTTTAAAAGCCCTGCTCGCGTAAATCCGCCTGAATTTACGTGAGCAGGGCCTTGCGCGCCGGCGCACCTATTTTCCATAGGCCGCCGGCGCGCGCAGGTCCCGGGGTTTTTCGAAGGGGGCGTGTTGGGGGCGGGACCGAATGACGCAACGTTTTGGGGGCGGGACGCGGCGTTTCGGGGGCGGGCCCAGGGGCATGGTTTCGGGCCGGGGCGGGCCTTGGGGCGTGGCCACGCCCTCTGGAACCGCCCCCGGGTCAGGTCTCGGCGCGCCAGCAGCCCGCTGGTGCGCATGGATTTACGTCTCCCTCCGGGAGGCGTAAATCCGTGGATAAAGGTGGGGGGGGGTTAGATAGGGCCGGAGGGGTGGGTTAGGTAGGGGAAGGGAGGGGATGGTGAGGGGAGGGAGAAAGAGAGTTTCTTCCGAGGCCGCTCCGATTTCGGAGCGGCCTCGGAGGGAACGGAGGCAGGCTGCGTGGCTTGGCATGCGCCGGCTGCCCAAAATCGGCAGCCTTGTGCGCGCCGATCCAGGATTTTAGAGGATACGCGCGGCTATGCGCGTATCTTATAAAATCCAGCGTACTTTTGTTTGCGCCTGCTGCGCAAACAAAAGTACGCGATTGCGCTTTTTTAAAAAATCTACCCCTTAGTGTTTTTCCCATCCTACTGGCAGAGAGCAAGGTTAATGCTTCCCTCCCAATATTGGTGAAGTATTAAAAGTGAAATCCATATTTACACAGTCAGTTATCTCCTACCTCATCCGTGATGTTTTCTCCTCTGAACTCCTTAGTTTTATGACAGATTCAGAATGACACCAGTTATTCTCCTCTTCACCTTCTTTGTATCAGAATGATCCTCCTGTTACTCTTGTTCTCCAAATCTACGGGAGATAACCATCCCGACTCCTTTCTTATCTCTCTGTCCTCTCCTCTGGATGGCTGTAAGTCATCCCTCCTCTGAATATTGACAATCTGCAGGTTCCTTCTCAGGGAAGCAATCTCCCCTTTGATGGTAGAGCAGCAAAGAAAATGGCAAAACCGATTTCCCTAATTAATGGGTACTCAGAACTCAAACAGTCCATTAAGAAAAGTAATAGAAAGAGAATAGGGAATGTGGAAAGAAACTCCCATCCACATAAAAGGACTCCATGGAAGCATTAATACTTCAACAGCAGAAAATCAGGAAACAGTCAAGGCAGGTTACCTATGCAAAAGAAAATGAAAAATCCACACCCCAAGATGGTAGTCTGGCTTTATATAGCAGAGGAACTTACCATATACTCTCTTCTACACCATTGTTCTCAGGTTTCCTCCCAGAAGAAAAGGGTTTACTACACCTGTTCCTAGTAGAGATCCAAAGGATCTCTATACTTATATCCAGAGATGCTTACTAGGATTGGATCTCTGATATTAAGTTTGCAGTTGACTCATTATAGTCTTGTAGACGATATCCAGCAGTTTCACCCCATTCCATGCATAGACTTGTAGATGCTATAGAAAATCATTGTAACATACAATTCAGATTCAGTGAGAGAACATCATCATATAATGCAAACAATTCATTGTTTCATTTTCTAAACTCTCTTTAAACCTCTTCCTTTCAATTATCTTTTTTTTATTTCAGTTTGTTTGCCTGGTTTCTACAGCTATAACTGTGCCCAGCATTGCGACTGCCCTACAGATGTCCCCTGCAACCATGTGACTGGAGAATGTGGATGCCCTGAAGGGTTTACTGGCAATGGATGCGAAGAAAGTAAGAAGACAAAAAAAAAAAAATTACCTTAAAAATGCAAGCCCAGGTGCCTCTAAATATGTGAAGCGGATCCCCAGGTCCATCACTGGGCCAACTGGCACACCAGACTCTCCAGGGATCTGCTAGAGATGATGCAGCTGTAAACTATTGGCCCTCTAACAGCTCTGGAGAGCTCTTGTCACTATTTTATTTATTTATTTAGATGTATATTGCTGTGGCATGGGGTGCTGGCACCCTGCTCCTTGGTGATGTCCATTGGTACTCTGGGTGGTTGCCCATCCTTGCTGACAGTGCTGGGTTCTAGATCATATCCTATGGAGGGTTCTAGATCATATCCTCTTTCCTTGCTTAATGGCTCTTGATTATTTGGTTATTTTGAATTGACAATAAACTCCATTTCAAATAATGGGGTTATGATGTAGATAAGAAGACAAATTTCCACAATTTGCTATATTAGTAGATATTTTAATTATGTCAAAAATATATGTTTGAAAAAAAAAAAACCAGAACTAGTGCTCAGAAAATCTCACATCAGAGGGATTTTGCTTTTGAAAACTAAAAGGGTGAAAATCACTGATTTCCAAAACATTTTTTTGGTACTTAAAAAAAAAGATTTTTATTAATTCAAAGATTTGACATTATTTCGGAGTCTCTCTTTTTACATGGGTAAGCTCACCTAGTCTTCAGTGTAAAATTCCACCGCTATACTAATCTCTCTACCTTTTGACATATAGCCATTCATGCACCCCCATCCTTGGACTCTGCTATGTCCTCCCAAAAGTTCCTTTGCAGCCTCAAAGCCACAACGTCTGCTTGCTCAATATAGTCCATCACCAGTTCCTTATCTTTATTTATTTATTTATAAACATGTATTGCTCGCCTTCCCACGTCTCTTCTCTACCCGGTTACAAACCTAATTCATGCTCTATCCATCTCATATGTCAAGTATTAAAGCTCCCTGGCCTCTAGCCTTCACATTTCAGATCTTTATTCCCTAAAATCTATCCAGAACTCAGTAATAGGAATTATTCTCCTCTTTATAATACTTTGCTTTTCTTTTTCTTAAACTCCTCTACTGGTCACACATCTTTTTCAACATTAAATGCGCTGTATTCTTCCTGTTCTTTATGTATCCTCTATATTATCATCCTGCACCTTATTATTCTCCTCCTAGGCTTTCCACGCCTCACCTCCCATTGTCGTTTCTATTCAGTTTCACTTCCAACACTTTTCTATTTCTGTTACTTACTTCTTCGTCTTCCTCTTCCACTCTCTTTGTTGCTACCAAACTCCCACCTGAAACAAGTCCCAATACAAACTTTCCTTGATCCTTGTGACAGAGTCAATATATGTGCCAACATGCCCCAATACTTGTATTAAAGCAGCCTTTTACGTTTAAAGTGGATGTCGTTGGGAAATGTCTTTATCCATGTGTAGTGTGCTTGGTGAAATAGACCATCATTTCCCTTGATTTTACCTGGCATCCTTCTATGATTTCCATTCATGACAAGAAAATTGCAGCTAGCCCTTGACAGCCCAGCTCAAATTGACTGAACAAAACAAAATCAACCAGTGAAGTAACCCCCAAGCAAATTTAATGAAACCAAAACCCCGCCAGGCAGCAGGCTGGACTAAGCAGTCGTCTTATTTGATAAATTTGACGCTGCCTTCAGTTTTGTTTTGCTTTTTTTTATTCTGTATTTACAAAGGCAAATTTAATTTGTAGCTGTAAAATTTCCTTTTCTCTCAGCCTGTCCACCAGGGACGTACGGAAAGAATTGTAACCAAGTGTGTCAGTGTTCAACTGATCATGAGGAATGTCATCCAGCCACTGGGAAATGTACCTGTATGCCTGGTTATTATGGAAGCCACTGTGACCTTAGTAAGTATTTTAATCATGATTACCTTTTCCTTAGCCTACTTTCTGTAGGGAAGAAGGCTTATGAGATGCCTGCGTATTTCTGTATCCCTAATAACTTGCGTGTTTGGTGTTCTATCCACATCAGATTTTCAGGACATGACAAGATATATTTTTTTTAAGATTCATACATGCATAATCCCTGAAAGTAGACTCCATTAATTCTGTGTGGAACTTTGTGCTTTATACGTAACTAGAAAATGGAACATAATATGTCAGCCACTTAGCTATGGATTCCAGAGGGCATTACCTGAGCGTTGAATCCTCCTGGAGCTTCACAATTGAAGTTGTAGCTGAGTGAATAACAAATGCTTACAAATGTATGATGCGTTCTAATTCCAATTTCTAGTTTAAAGTGCTCATGGTAGAGGGCTGGTAAACCAAAATAATTGCCTTTGACTCTATGAGATGGCTTTGCCTTGGTTTTGGACTTACAGCTGGAGACAGAGATCTACAATAAAGCCCGAATTTTCAGAAGCCTGCTTGCGCAAAAACCAGGGGATGTATGCGTGTAGCTGGGCCGTGTGCGTACAGAGTGCATTTTAAAAACAGCGTGGCCATGTGCCGAAGTACCAGGCTATGTGAAAAGGGCGGGCGGTGGGGGGGGGGGGGGGGGAGCAGGGGTGAAGGCCGGCCGGGACAGCGGCCATTAGGACCTGTCCCGAGGAAGCGCGCGCCGGCAGCCGGCCAGCGCGCACTACTTACTACTGCTCGGGGGAGCTGATAAGTATAAAAACAAAAAACAAAAACTTAGGTAGAAGGGTTTTAGGGGTCAGGGTGGAGAGGAGAAAAGGGAGGCAGGGTAGGTAGGGAAGAAAGTTCCCTCCCAATCCGCTCCTTTATTGGAGTGGACTGGGAGGGAACTGGGGAAGGCTCCATTGCATCGCCGCACATATTTTATAAAATCCCCCCACCCTGGGTTCCGCACACGTCGGAACCCGCACCACACGCGCACGCAGATAGAAAATCAGGCGCGCCTGTGTGCACAGGTATCAGATTGTATAACATGCACGCATCGGTACGCCCATGTTATAAAATTGGCGCATTCGTGCGCACGCGCCGGGAACCGTGCGCACATGGATGCCCGCGCATTTTTTTAAAAAAATCTACCCCTAAGATAGTTAGGCTTCCATTTTAGGCCACTTGGAGATGTAGAAGTGATGCTTTTTTCTTACACAGACAATCTAAATAGAGAGGGTAATTTTTTTAAACATCCCATCTAGGCTGCAAGTACGCGTATAAATTACACCAAGTTTCACACACATAAGTCTGCTTGGAAAATTATTCCACCTGAGCTACACCGTCAACAAGTTTCACTTGCTATTTGATGTGCATAAAATACCTGAATGTTTACACACATTCATCAGATTTTATAATAATTGTGCATCAATCCAAATGCCTCTCCAGCTCCTACCCCAGCAACACCTCCACTCAGTCCGGGTAAACTTACATTCAACTACATTCTACATGCACAAGTTTTCCTGTCTCTCAGGTCAATTTTGTAACAGGCCACTTCTATGTCTAAAACAATGTTTTATGTGCAAGTCCCTTTGAAAATTACCCTCGAAGGGGGTCGATTTTAAAACAGCGCGTGGCCTTCCTTGTGCCGGCACGTGCATGTTATAAAATCTGATGGCTGGGTGCACATAAGACATATTTCAAATTAGTGTAGTTTGCTCAAGTGAATGCTATCTTTCCTCATCCTATTCTGTATGGTTTGAGATTTGCACACACTTGCCTCATTACCTTCTTCTCCAAAGGATTTCCCCATTCTATTCCTATGGAAGAAAGATACCTTGGAAAGAAACTGAACAACCTAAAAAGAAATTAAAACCATGCTGTCTTCTGCAAGCAATCTCACCCATCACTAAAAGCATCATGTTAATTGTGGATTCTACTTTCTTTTAATTTGTTTACAAATTTTATTATAGTACCATTATATTATTCAAATTTAAATAATTATTGATAATACCATTATTATCTTATCATTATTATTGCAGGACAGCAGGAATGATACACTGCACTAGTAGACAACTCCTTGAATGCGTGCCACGTGGTGACATGCAAGAACATTGGACTAACATGCCATTCCTGAACATACCTAGATCAGTCCAGACCAGTGGGTTATGCACTCCCACCAGCAGATGGAGGCAGAGGACGAGGCACTGCTATATACCAAATGTGCCATCCTGCAGCTCCTCAGTAGTTCTCTGTCTCCAGCAGATGGTGGTGGTGCATACCTGCAGCTCTGAGCTGGGTTTGGATTCTTGCTCCTTGAGGTGCCAGGTTCATTTTTCTGGACCATCTCTCAGGTAGAGCCGGGCGAACAGGGGTTGGATACCCCTGGCAGTGCTAGCTGATTGGTTCCGGGACCCCTGATAGCCAGGAGACTGGCTCCCTCTCCGTGACAGCCGTTGGGGGTAGTTAATTTCTTCTTAATTTCTTCTTTTGGATGATTTAAGTTTAGTTTGAGAAAAAAAAGTTTCTTGAGTCCCGCAGCTTCCCGGGTCAGTCAGTCTGCTCGGCGGTGCTGAGCTTGACAGACCCCAAATTTCAGTGTCTTCTGTGAGGGGAGAGCCAGCAGCCTTAGTGGAGCCTTCCCAGGGTGGTGAAGGGCCTCCTAGCAAGCGACTCCGCGGCGGTCCCGGGGCTATTTTTGGCGTGGTGGCCATTTTGTTTTTTCTTTTTCGACTTCCCATGAGCCTCCCTGGCAGAGCTGGGGCTGAATTTGCTGGTGTTTTTGCTGGGAAGGATTAGTTCTCTGTGGCAGCACTTAATTCCCCCCCACCGGGGTGAGTCCCCTTAGGATGCTTTTTGAATGGGGCAATGGCAGAAAAGCCGTTGGTGGAGCCCTGCAAGGCTTGTGGGGTATGGTCTGCCTATTTGAACCCCCTCTCACTTGTGCTGTGGGAGGGGAGCGGTCTTCAGCTAAGGGTTCTAAGCCGAAGAGGGCCGTGCGCGGGTCAGGCTCAGGGGCTGGGTCCAAAGGTAGGACTTCTGCTCCCACTGCTCCCCTGGTGGGAAAAGATTCCCAGGATGACCCACCTCCGCTGGCTCCCACGGCTCGGGAGCTGAGGCAGGAGGACTTGAGGGACACGGAGTCATTAGTAGTGATTAAACTAGCCCGGGCGGTTTTTCGCTGGAATTTGTGCTCCTCATGCATGAGGCATTCCTGGCAAAGACGTTAGTGCAGCGCAAATCCCAGGAAGGGAGTGTGGGGTCCCGAAGCATCCCCATCTACGAGCGGACAATAGTACTTCCTGCGCAGCACTGGCGCAGGAGTATTTGGATGGATCGGACAACCCGCTGGGGGACGAGGCCCCACCTCCCCCACGAACCTTCCCCACGAACCTGTATGTAGGCAATGGCGATCAGGGTCCAGTGGATCCTAGCTCGGAAGGAGTAGTTAAATCACAGGCAGACTGTGATACATTACAGGAGGACCTTGCAAGACTGGAAGATTGGGCATCCAAATGGCAGATGAAATTTAATGTGGACAAGTGCAAGGTGATGCACATAGGGAAAAATAACCCTTGCTGTAGTTACACGATGTTAGGTTCCATATTAGGAGCTACCACCCAGGAAAAAGATCTAGGCGATCATAGTGGATAATACTTTAAAATCGTCGGCTCAGTGTGCTGCAGCAGTCAAAAAAGCAAACAGAATGTTAGGAATTATTAGGAAGGGAATGGTTAATAAAACGGAAAATGTCATAATGCCTCTGTATCGCTCCATGGTGAGACCGCACCTTGAATACTGTGTACAATTCTGGTCGCCGCATCTCAAAAAAGATATAGTTGCAATGGAGAAGGTACAGAGAAGGGCAACCAAAATGATAAAGGGGATGGAACAGCTCCCCTATGAGGAAAGGCTGAAGAGGTTAGGGCTGTTCAGCTTGGAGAAGAGACGGCTGAGGGGGGATATGATAGAGGTCTTTAAGATCATGAGAGGTCTTGAACAAGTAGATGTGACTCGGTTATTTACACTTTCGAATAATAGAAGGACTAGGGGGCATTCCATGAAGTTAGCAAGTAACACATTTAAGACTAATCGGAGAAAATTCTTTTTCACTCAACGCACAATAAAGCTCTGGAATTGGTTGCCAGAGAAGGTAGTTAGTGCAGTTAGTGTAGCTGGGTTCAAAAAAGGTTTGGATAAGTTCTTGGAGGAGAAGTCCATTAATGGCTATTAATCAATTATACTTAGGGAATAGCCACTGCTATTAATTGCATCAGTAGCATGGGTGGTTCTTAGTGTTTGGGTAATTGCCAGGTTCTTGTGGCCTGGTTTTTGGCCTCTGTTGGAAACAGGATGCTGGGCTTGATGGACCCTTAGTCTGTCCCAGCATGGCAATTTCTTATGAGACAATCTCTGTATGGTACGGCTGTTCGAGAGGGAGGAGTTGTGGCCCCTTATTCCTCAGGTGCTGAAGGAATTGGGGATTAAACTCTCTCTGGAAGATTCCAACAGTGACAGGGTGAACCCAATCCTGGATGGCCTCCGGGCTCCGCCTTGCACTTTTCCCAACCCGAAGAAGATTCAGAAACACATCAGACATGAGTGGGAGTCTCCGGACACAGGTCTTAAGGTCGGCTGAGCTATGCAAAAATTGTATCCGCTACTGGATGAGCATTTGGAAAGTCTTTTTTGTTTTTGTTAAATTTTGTAAAATCATGAATTTAACAAAAAACGCCGGGTTGCCATTTGCAAATTACACTCAGAAAAAACCGTGAAACAAATAAACTACTACCCTTGAAAAAGGACTGATAAAATCCAGCAGCAGTCCGAAACACGGTCCCGTGTCGGGTCACCAGCTTCTTGTGAATTACAAGCAAGATCGTCATGATAAATGTTGGAAAATGTTTCAAGATAAGTGTGGCATATTTGCACAGTTGAGATTTTACTCTTCAAGAATTAATTTTAAGTGCATTTCAAAAAATTCTTAAAACATTATATGCTAATATTGCAGTTGTAGGCAGAACTGAAATGACCTATGATTATATATAAGGCTGAGTCTGAACATGCGAAAGCCTATATGATGAAGCCTAGTATGATGGTCATTATAACATTAGACAGTGTTTAACAATCAGCTATAGCGTCTAAATTATTGGGGTTTATTTACAGACCTGTATTGGCTTTTTGTGGTGTATTTGATCTCTGATACAGTTTGGAACCAAAATAGTATATCCCTACTGTGTTCATTCTTAAGTTAAAACTAAACATACCATGTCTGAAAGAGTTTGAGCTGATGAAAATTGACTATCGTAAAATTCCAATGTTTTTCTATAATTAACCGACGTAATACCAATGAAAGAAGGCCGTGTTTTTCTGCAGCTTGTCCTAAAGGTCGCTATGGGAAAAACTGTGCCCTAATATGTCCATGTGGTGAAGGGCGATGTGACCCAGTGACAGGGCAGTGCCACTGCCAACCTGGCCAAACTGGACACCACTGCCAACAAGGTACATAGATCAGATATAAACAAATGGTACTATGCGCTGAATTTTTGCTGAGGCAGAAAGCTAGATTCTGCTCTAGGGTCCCAGTTTTGACTGTGAATTAAGTTTGGAATCAGAGAACCTGGTGTGTATTGCCAAAAAGAAAATTCTTCCAATTCTTTTTTGCCATTCTGCCCTGCTGGCTTTGTCTCGCTCTGGTGCTGTTACTGAAGCGCTGCTTGGGCACCCTTCCCAGAAGTCTGTGTGCTTGATTCTGTGAGCCCTGAAGAGAATGATAGCAAGAGTCAGCAAAGAAGCCTCTTAGCTCTCCACGATGTGCACTATGGACTGTGTAAGTGTTGCAGGTTTTAGTTCTGGAGATATAGCAACCCAGGTCAGAGTTTCATCTCACTGCTTTGCTCTGAGGGGGCGTGAACTTTCTGATGTACGATTTACCTCCTGTGACTCACGTGCAAACCTAGTCTCATGCTTATTTGTGAGCAATGGGGGAGAACATGACTTCCTCAGAACTGTCAGTGTTTTGGCCAATGGTGGATTTAGGGGGTGGTGCGTAACTGCTAATCTGTTGTTTGGTTTATTCTGTCTTGGTAGCAAGCAAATCACTTCCGTTTATTCCACTGACCTAGAAGCAAGAATGTTCTGAATCATCTCACATGAACATGTCTTTGGGAGGCAGTGCAGCAGGCTACTAGTTGGGTCCAATGAGTTTTTAGATTCCTGTGCACACCAAATAAAATAAATTCTATAGAAACGGTTTTACAATATTTTTTGAGTAACATTGGAATGTTTACCATGATATTTGCTTACTGCAGTATGTCCCTGGGGAACATATGGTCCCAGCTGTCAACAAATGTGTGCTTGTCAAAATGGTGCTGTCTGTGACCATGTAGACGGTACCTGTAGCTGCGGACTTGGATGGACCGGACTCTATTGTGAGGAAGGTAATGTCTTCTCTTTAACATGGAAAATGGCAGGGAAGGTTACCTAGTGCAGTGCCTCAAAACAAGCTGAGACACATAATAGCAAGACTTGAAGTGAACAAGTTTCAAAGCCATGTACATGGGTGAACAGCAGTTTACACGTGCACATTGCCTAGAAAATTCCCCTTCCCTGTACGTACCCGGATCAGTCCAGACTGCTGGGTTTTGCCTCCCTTCCAGCAGATGGAGACAGAGAAAAACTTGAAGGACACCCCCTCTTAACTCGGTATGCCACCTGCATCTCCTCAGTATTTCTCTGTCTCCAGCAGCTGGAGGTGGTGCAAAACCTGCAGTCTTGAACAACTTTTCTAATTTCCAAAAAAAAAAAAAAAGACAAAGACTGAGAAATCAAGCAGGACAACAAGAAATTTATTTATTTATTTGTTTATTTGTTTAACAGCTTTTAATATACCGGTGTTCGTGCGAGCACATCGCGCCGGTTTACAATAAACTTGAAAAGGAAGAAAGTTACAAAAAACAGGGGGTGGGTGATGGAGCAGGATTGAAAAAATGGACATTCCTCCCAATGCACATACATTTAGCTGCATTTAAGGGAGTTGTTCCCAGGGGTGTTTTTGGAGAAATTGTAACATAACGCATGTAGATTGTATTTCTCTAATCTAGGCTCGTTATTTTTTGAAGAAAATCTGTGCCTATACAAAAAAAAACAAAAACCAATAAAACCCAGGGGAAAAAAGTCAGTGAGTTCTATGTAAAGAGAAAGTTCATGTGTACTTTCTCCTTGAAAGTCAGTGCTTAGGGTGGCAGGTTAAAGTTACCCATGGACTTTTCAAATCATCCCAAAGCGAACAATTTGAAAATTGCCTCCAGTATGGTGAAGTGATTAAAGTAAAATCTTATTAGATTATAAGCAGATCTACTTTTACTGCATTCTGAAGACCTCAGTTTTACAATTTTGAAGACTGCAAGTGAATCCTTTACCATGAGATTGGTACTCAACATGAGTTAATTCTGAGCATTTTGCCAGGACCTTTCTGAAATAATATCAGCACTGTCATTGGATGAGTTAATTGAAAGCTCTCTTAAATCAAACAAAAAGTATCATGCTAACCTTAGAATTTGCTTACATGCCTGCAGCCGTGTGACATGTCTTTTTTATTTTACAGAGTGTGCCTCTGGTAAATACGGTTTCAGTTGTCACTTAGATTGCTCATGTCAGAACAATGGCACCTGCAACAGGTTTACAGGCTGTTGTCATTATCCCAAAGGTTACTACGGGCACTCCTGTGAGCACAGTAGGTAGAATTCTTTTTTTTTTTTTAATTATTTCTTTATTCAAATTTTTGTTCAAAAAACTCTTTAAACAAACTTATATAAGTAATGATGACACAAAATATACAAAAACATAATATCAAACTTTGCATATAATAATTTCCTGTGTCTCATTAACTATCTAATAAAATGGGGGAGAAACATATATTATTACAAAAAAAAATCATCAAATAATAATTTTCTTAGAGAGGAGAGAGACTTAACTTTCTTTGGGGCCATCTAAACTTCCTCCTACAATCTGTTTGTCCTGTAAAAACGTCTCCAAATGTAATGGGTCTGAAAAACTATATCTATTTCCTTGAAATGTAATATAACAAGTACATGGATATCTCAAAAAGAAAGTAGCTCCAATTGCTAACGATTTAACTTTCAAGGCAAGGAAATGTCTCCTCCTAGCTTGGGTAGCTCTGGAGCACAGTAGGTAGAATTCATTTTATTAAAAACACATATTGTGGTTTGGGGGTGGAATATATATTGAATGTACTTCATAGGAGAAGATTTTGCTTGTATTCGATGCTTCCGTTGGGATAATATTATTTATTTATTTAGAACTTTTTTTATGCCGACATGCATGTAAACATACATATCACATCGGTTTACAGCGAAACAAATTGCTGGAATAGCATTACATAGAATAGGGGTTACATCGAACTGGGATCCGGGATATTAAATACAAACTGCTAACATATAATTTTAAAAAATTTAAAGAAAATATAATTTAAACGTACAAGCGTGAAACGGAACTGAACACCACCTTCTCTGATGAACTCAGAGTTACTTCGACGGCAGGGGGGAGGGTAAGGATCTCGTTTGCGAGGGGGAGGGGATTTCTTGTAGTAGTGGTAGTAGGTTAGCAAAAAAGATTACATCAGGTGAGGAAAATAATAGTAGGTTGACAAGAGGATAACAACCGGAGACTAAGAGACTGCTGGGTTCTCTAATAAGTTTAGAAGCTTTTGCTAGGGATGGGGGTCAGGGTCACGAGGAGGGGAGGATGTGTAGAGGATGGGTATATTACAGCAGAATAGTTTTGCAGGTACCTGTGGGAGTTGAATCCTAGACAGCTCACAGTCTCCTCTGGAGTCCTCTGCTGGGGTTGCTGGGAGAAATATGCAGATGAGCCTTCCAGTCCTCTGTTGAAGACAGACACCACTTCTTCCTAAGTGCATTATATATATAAAGATGGTATTTTTTTCTCATACTACATAAAAGATATGCTGCTCAAGAAGACTGTTAGTATTACCCTGCTATGGATTATCCTTTTGTGTAACATTTTACACACTTCCAAATTTTGCAGAATAAAAGCTATAGTTTATGTGCAGGGTGTACTTTGAAACACCTTATCCCCCAATCTATACTCTCTGTGCTTGGTTTATTAAATTCTTCTGCCTGATTTTATTGGGCTTTCTGTAGATTTTCATGGGCAAACTGGGTCATTTTGCTGAGCTTCTCTCTCAGCATGGGAATGCAGTGCACTACATTTTCTGGCAGGGGAGCATGACTGTTTCACAGCTCCTTCATGACACCTAATAGTTTTCTTCTATATAATTCAAATGACGTTAATCCAGTTGATGCCTCTGGGATTTACCTTTTGGTAAAGAAAGGTAAAGGGATTAGCATGTCCCAGTAATGGGTGTCAGTGGAGAAAAACCTTCTGAACATCATTTTAAGAGCCTGGATAAAATACTCCACTAATCCATCTTGTGGGAGTAGTAAATTGGTATTCAGACTGATGTTATGCCAAACAGGACATAGACTTCCTGGAACAGACACAATATCAAGCTAGTGCCTTGGTTGGTTAATATCTGTCAAAGAATTCTCACATGGCTGAATATTTTCCAAAGTTCCCCAGTTTTGGTTTTAGCAAAGATGCAACATAAAAGTATTCCCCTCCGATAACAGGTTGTTTCATCTACCAACATTAGGAAATCAGATTTGTCCACATGCCTCTCTAGATTCACCCTGACCTTGCTAAATAGCATCTTTGCTGTTGGAAGAATACCAGAGAGGTGTTGCGCCGGAAGGTGGACCCTTGGCCTGGTGCAGGATTGGTAGGCTCCCTGGTCGGACCCAGAGAGCGCCTGCCACCAGGAGGCGGAGCACAGGAAGGGACAGAGGCTAGCTGGAGCTTCACCAATAGCAACCTGGGGTTCCCTCAGGTTGAGCCCTTGGTTACCCAGACCACCTGGTCTTAAGTGGGACTCGCACGATCTGCGAGAGAGAAAGTTCAGGGGTGTGCCCACCACAAACAAGGGTGCACAGTCAATGTTCAGGTCACAGAATCCAGGAGCCAGAGAAGGCCAGAACAGAATCTCTGAAGAGTGAGGATCAAGGCCAGAGTCAAGGATAGCATGGTCAGCCAAAGCAGGGGTCAGTACCAGTGGTCAGTCCGTGGATGGTTAGTCAGGCAAAGGTCAGGTTCCAGGCAGCGGTCAGACATGGTCAGTGGTCAGGCAGAGGTCAGTTCCAGGCAGCATGCAGACATGGTCAGTGGACAGGCAGAGGTCAGTTCCAGGCAGCATGCAGATGTGGTCAATGGACAAGCAGAGGTCAGTTCTGGGCAGCATTCAGACATGGTTGAGGAAACAGGCAAAGGTCAAATTCAGGCGGCGATCAAACATAGTCAGGCAGAGGTAAGTAATGAGAAGACAGTCTGAAAGGTACTACCTGGGGAGACAAAGGAACCGGAGGACGCTGGAACAGGAGATTGGAACAAGACACTGGAACAGGAAGGCAAACTTGCTATCACAACGTGATCGACCCGAATGCCAAGGCAAGGAAGTGGGGTCAGACCACTTCCTTTTAAGCAGCGATCAATCAGGGCGCGCCGCGGAGCTGGGTTCCGTCCCTGGCCCTTTAAGAGGCTGGGCAGTGCATGCGCGCGCGCCTAGGGGCGGAGCTGACGCCAAGGAGGATGCCGAGCCCCGCCGTGAGGCCTGGTCTGGAGCAGGAGTGCAGGGGGACTGGAGACGCCGTGAGCTGAAAGCCCGGAGTTGGTGGAAGGCATAGTGAGGTGAGCAGGCCCGACCGCGGAGCATACGCGGCTGGGAAGCGCAACAAGAGGCCTTCATAAGTAACATAGTAACCTCTTTGTAATACCACCTGGATTCTGGGCAAGAGGTACAGAAGCTTTTCACTTGCTGGTGAATCGCCAGCCAAATTAAAATGGGATAAGACGCATGCCCATGTGCTCCCCTCTTCTAGCTACTTAAGTTGAGCTGTTGCATATGTTAATTGGAGCATGTCTCTGGAAAACTTGCAGAATGAGCAACTGGTATCTGATCTCTCCACTCTATATATTTTGTCGCCTGAAATAGTGAACTATTCTTTAATTCAAAATGGGGATAAAAGGCAGACATATCTTTAATTATTATTTGACCTTCCTCAAGGACCACTCTGGGATACAGGCAGCATAATGTCTGCTGTTCCTGTCTAATATGGAAAAACTTGCTCGGTATGTAATGCTATGCTTACCCAAAGTCCTCATCTCTATGAGTTTGTTATGAGCGTAGGCTGCAGGCGGCCACGGCGACCTAACTCACGTCATGTCATGCTCTGCTCTCCACTCCTGGTGAATTTGCGGCTGTGGCTAGCCGCTACCGCCCACATTCCTCCTGGTTCTCGATACTCCATGTGGCGGCTGGGACGCTGTCGACCTACACTCCAACTCTGGGCCTCCCTAGGCGCGCCCACGCCACTGGGCCTCCTTTCAAAGGCCCAATGGCAGGAACTCCAAGGGTGTCCCTGGCTGATGACATCACTAGCCCGAGGTATTTAAGCACCTCCTTTGGCCTAGGCTAACTGACTTGGCAACAAGTTCCCTGAATTCGTCTGGGGTTTGTTCCTGGATCCCTGCCCTCCTACTCTGGCTCTGGGTACCCGCTCCTCGGAGGCCTGCTCTGCGCTTCCAGTTCTGGGACTCTGTCTCGTGCTGCCCCACTTCTCGGGGCAGCCTCAGTGCTACTTCGCCAGGGATCCTTTTGCTACGCTTCCCCGCTCCTCGGGGTAGCCTCAGCATTACCTTACCAGAGATCCTGTCTCCTCGCTTCCCTGCTCCTCGGGCCTGCCCTGTGTGTCTCTGCCTTGGAGATCCTTCCTCTGGTTTATCCTATCTCCTGACCTGCCCGGCACTGCAATACTTTGGAACTGTTTTCTCTCAGGCCCCGCTCCTCAGGACAACCCGCAATATTGGCTCAGTGCAGGTTTCTGCAACCACGTGGCTGTGACACATACAACTCGTCTACGCCTCCTTTCTTCCGGGCCACAGCCTGTGCTTCCATTCCACCTCGCCTCCTGATGGTGGGGGCCCTGTGGGGCTCAACCCCTCAGGGAGAGTCAACTCCCACCTCAGGCTAAGGGTCCACGAAACCAACAAAACCTAACAGAGTTGGTACCCACCGATCTGATTTTCCTCAGGATAGATTACTCTTCCTGTGTGGAAACAATGAGTCCATGTCTCCCAGCTGGCCTCAGCTTTTTGGCAGACCGGACCTCTCTTTGAGTCTTGTGGACACAGGGTCTAACAGAATACAGGTCTCGATCAATAAAGGGAAATATCTCTCGTATACTCTTAACAGAGGTCTCTAGGGAGTTGAGTCCTGGTGATCACTAAAGATAGCTCCCAGCTAAGACCTCCCAGGCCTTCTCAGTCTCTCCCCAAAACTACAGGAGAGATCCTCCCTGATTCCTGCTTGTACCTGGCTTACCAGACCCCTACTAATAAAGTGACCTAAGTGCTGGGGTAATCTCAAACTTCAACAAACCAATAGAGCAAGTTACTGCACTTCACAAATATCCCAGCAAAAAGTGCAGAAAAGGAATTTAGTCCAAACCATGAGATTCAGCAAAGCTCTACAGAGCAGGTAGGTTTTTATTCATTTTTAGGCGGCAACTCCACAATTTTAAATTAGCAAGCAGATTAGAATGCGTCCCCCGACACGGTCCCGTGTTTCGCCGAGGGCTGCATCGGGAGGGAGCAAGAATTTTCACAAAACACTGTAAATAAAACATACACTGGTAAGGACATAGAATGGCAGATAGTCGACATAAATTACAAATGATTACACACATACCTGAATGCTGAAGGAATTCAAAATTGGCAGGGAGCGCGTCCATCTTAGATGCAGACAGGCATTTAAACCACACGGAGTTGGCGCGAACTCAGGTTGACAGGTCACATGGTCAGACGGGGCCAATCACAGTTGCCCCCGTTCCTGAGGCACAACTCTGCCAATTTTGAATTCCTTCAGCATTCAGGTATGTGTGTAATCATTTGTAATTTATGTCGACTATCTGCCATTCTATGTCCTTACCAGTGTATGTTTTATTTACAGTGTTTTGTGAAAATTCTTGCTCCCTCCCAATGCAGCCCTCGGCGAAACACGGGACCGTGTCGGGGGACGCATTCTAATCTGCTTGCTAATTTAAAATTGTGGAGTTGCCGCCTAAAAATGAATAAAAACCTACCTGCTCTGTAGAGCTTTGCTGAATCTCATGGTTTGGACTAAATTCCTTTTCTGCACTTTTTGCTGGGGTAATCTCAAACTTCCCCATGTACACATCTGATCTGGGCAGGGAGCCAGTCGCGTCCTAAGTGGAGCTGGATGAGGGGGAGGTCCCATTAATGTGCGGTTACTCCCTGAGTCAATCAAAGCCTTCCACTTTTATCCTAAAAGGAGATTTTTCTCCCTGCCATCCCCTCTTCCATCTAGTCTCTGTCCCACACAAGAATCCATAAAATTGCAGTCCATGTCCCACTTAGGGTTTTCCATTTGCTTTCGTGTAATCTGGATGAAGTGCCTTTTGGTTTCATTTCAAGTTTTCTTGACTGTGCTGGAAGAGGCTTCCAGGCGCTATTTGGCCACGTCTTCTGTACCAGAGAGAATGTTTCTGTTTTCTGCTGTCTTTAGATAATTTTCTATGTCACTGGACTCATAAGACTTGTTCCTTGCCATGAGATTTTTGCATCCAAGAATTGTTTAGTCTGGGCCACCCTATTAAAATTATTAGGAATTAAAATAAAGAAAAGTCAACATTATTTTCTTAATAAAGATAACTGTGAGCATTAGGTATAATAAGGAAAATGTAAATTCTATCCTGAAGTGCATTAATGCTGTTACATCATAGACATATATCATATCATATCATAACAGTATTTCCTGCAGGTATGATATTGCAAATGTGGGTCCATCAGTCAATTGTATTGTGTCTTTTCTCTGTTAGCATTTCAAGACTCCATTATCATTTCAGAATGCAGATCAAATCAGTTTGGACCCAGCTGTGCTTTGCAATGTCAGTGTGCTAATCAGTCTCTCTGCAATCCTCATGATGGAAGCTGCACATGTTCCTTCAAATGGATGGGACCAACCTGTGAAGAAGGTAATTCTGGGGCAGTAACAGCTGTCCTGATGTGTCATCAAAATTGTTACTTAAATGGCCTGAGGCCTAAAGCAGTAGAAATCTGTTCTGCTACAACTAATTCAAAACCAAAAGACCATCAAACACCAGATCTTACAACCACACCATGGATTTTATCTAAATGTGGAAATACAGGTGTCGGCAAGCCAAACAAGACCCTGCTCGGTCTCTGCTGGTCTTCTCGATCATGCGCACAAATTGTTTTTTTCAATACATTTTTTTTTGCAAATAAAATGAAACAGAATAATCTTATATAGTTGTTACTGTCCAAATTTCATGAAGTCTCATTATAAATGATAGTGTCACCCAAAAATCTCAAAACAGACAGCAGCATCACCTGACATCAGCTGATCTTTTGAAGGCTAGTATTGCTTCAGGAGCTAAGTGCAACGAAAGCTACTCAACCTTGGAAGGTGTTCAGTACGGACACCAGCATGATGGAGAAGATCAACAGAGACTGAGCAGGGTCTTACGTGTTTGGCTTGCTGACACCCGAATTTCCACATTTAGATAAAATTGATGTTGTGTTTGGTGCTTCTTTGGTTTTGAATGCGTTACTATGAGTTCCTTAGTTCCACTTTTTATGGTTTGGTGAGTCTACTACAACTAAAGCCAGAATGCTTACATCTCTCTTGTCATTTGCACAATATGCTCAAAATCACCAACACGGGAATTTTAGCATGTACCAGTACAGCCATGTGATATGTAATCTGCTGGGAAAAAAAATAAGAAGCCCCACATCAGGACAGATGTTCTAAGCATTTTCCCCATACACAGAAAACTGGGAGAACCCTTTTGAACATCTAGCCCTATTCTTTTGAAAATTATTTTTCCCCTTTCCACTGAGGGGGGAAAAGGGTGGCACCTGGGAGAAGGGGAAGTGGGGAATAATAGGGTGGGACTTTGCAAGTCTGCACAGGGATTTCATTTGGAAAGTCTGCAGGGACGTTTCCACAGGGAGTTTCGCTTTGAAAACCAAATTGCAGGCCTCCGGCAAAATCGGCCTCCCCAGAGGAGTCTCAACCTGTGTTAAAAATTCTGCTAGGGAGCCTTTCAACCTAGCAGACCTTCTAACTCAGGCTGAAGTACCACGGGGGAGTCCAGTGTTAATGCAGTCCTACATTTCCATTTAAACTCTTTGTGGAGTTTCCCTTTGAAAATCTACTGGCGGCTAATTCCACGGGAATATTTTACCCTACAGACTCTCTACATGAAATCCATGTGAGGTCTTGCATGGTCCCTCCCTATCCCCTACTCCATCCCCTTCCCAGGGCACATTCCCTTTTTCCCCACATTCAGGCCAATGCAATATCAGCACGCGTAGAAGGGGCACTCATGATTGAGCGCTCGCTCTCCTAACGTGCGCCCATCCATCTCTCCCAGGCACCTGATTTAATATTTAAATGAGCTGCCACGGTTAAAAGGAGGTGCTAGGGGAAATTTGTGCATCCCTAGTATCTCCTTGGCATCAGGCACCCAGGAGAGGTGGCTGTCAGTGCGGGTTAGGAAAACGTATGCTCAATTTTACAAGCGTCTGTTTGCCTAACCTGTGCACAGCCACGGGTTAGGAAAATGGATGCTCGTTAATTGAGCATCCATTTTCCTAACCTGACCGCCAGTGAAATTTTTATTTTATTTTTCACTTACTTCTTTTTTTGGTTCCTCTGACTTAGTATCACCTCGATATTAGTATCGAGGTGATACTATTAGTATATTAGATATTCCTCTGACTTAGTATCACCTCTTTGTGCTAAGATTAGCACAAAGAGGAACTCTACATGCACCTCCCATGAAAACATCTTTAAGTAAAAGAGCTCTATCCACAGCAGGCCCCAAACAGTGGAATCTGCTTCCTCCGGAGCTAAGGCTGATACATTACCCCAACACGTTCAAAAAAAGACTCAAGACATGGCTATTCGGTCAAGCATTCCCTTAACTTACTTAGTCTTCCACAGCTCCCATAGACTGCTTTCATACTGTTGACGTCCAGAACCTATGCTCATGTTTTTACTCATCAATAAGAAATTTCCCCCTCCTTCCCCCTTCCACGAACAACCTTCCTTCCCCCTCCCCCCCCATTAGCAAACCTCCCTCCCTATGCGCTTAGTCTCGCTCTAATAGTGCATACTGCTACTGTTCCTAGTTATGTTATATTATCCAAGTTGTTCACTCCCTTGTTCATTGGAAGACATATGTTGTCATTGTTTTCTACTTGTTATAATGTAAACCGGAGTGATAAGTAATTCTGTTACCTGAACTTCGGTATAAAAAAAAAGTTATAAATAAATAAATATTAAGTGGGAGTAACTGTAGAAAAGCAGCATTTTCTGCTTAACTTTAAGGGCTACTCAAGAATTAATACCTGCTCTGGGTCAGGCATTAATTTTTGAGAGTAAAACTGTGTGCGTCAGGCGCACATTTTTTTTTTTTTGCATAGGTGGGTAATAGCCTCATCAACATTAATGTACATGTGATGAGTGCTATTAGCTATGCGCTGGTTTGAATGGACATTTTGGATGTGCTAATCCCCTTATTGCATAAGGGGTTTTGGATGAGCATCCAAAATGCACGTCCAAGCACATGTGAAGCCGTGCATTCAGCTGAGCGCACTCTATTGCATCAGCCTGATTGAGAACATTTGTAATTTTCAAAATATTTTTTTTTTCTGCAGGTAGATATTAAACTCAAGAAATACATGTTTTATGTGTATAATGGAGTTCTCACCTTCTAAACTAAACTAAAAATATGATTTCAAATAGACAATAGAGGAGGCTGCAGTATTGATAAAAAGATTAGGACATTCATTTCTGGTGTATGTGTCTCTAAAATGGGTATTTTAAATCTCCTAATGATGGAGATTTAGTTGTAGCTACGTGCTTAAACCCTAATGGTGTATGTGTCTCTAAAATGGGTATTTTAAATCTCCTAATGATGGACTCTTCATTAATTGTAGCTTTGTGCTTAAACCCATTTTAGACATGTCTATTACTTTATGCCTATAAAATTAAGTTTCTGCTTAATTTTTCAGGTGGCCCTGTTTATGAAGAACATGCTGAAAATGTTAGGTTTGTTTTGTCAGGATCCTCGCCAGATGTATAATTTTATAACATCTGGACAAGTTTAAAAAATATATTAAAATGTGGAATCAAGAACCATTCAATCCAGCTTGGACTGTATTGGGATATTTGCATATCACTGAAGACTACAGTGGCCATTAAATAGCTGGATCCATCTTAAACCCTCTATTCTATTTATTACTTATGTCTTTCTTCTCAGTTATGCATATTTTAATTTGGATGCTCTTTCTGCTTGTCAGTGTGAATTATTGATTGTGTTGCCCATGGTGGGTAATCATCTTTAAAACTGTCAATGAATTAACCACAGAGAATCTCAGTATAACAAGCACAAAGCACAAGCACATTTACAATGAACTACCGACTGAATACAAAATTGCATTCTATACCTCGTTGTCAAGCAGATTGGAGTCTGAAGGTCTCTAGTTCAAAGAGGGATCTAGTCCATCTCCCAAAGGACTTGTTGTGATTCATCTGAATTTTTTTTAGCCTGCTAGCCTTCAAGACATGTTCAACCTAATTATTGTTTCTGATTTGTGGCTTTTGCCATTGTGAAGGATGAACTAGTGCATTATAATAATGGCATCACTGAAAAAAAAAGTTGAATAATCCTACTATATAGCGCCAATCGTTTCAGACAATACCTCTTCATGACTCATTTAAGAACACGATCCAAATGTATTTGCATTTCTTAAAACTTCATTCTATAGTTGAAGTATACCTCACTACTTTGTATATTAGCTCAGTTGTCAACAGGTCTGTGGCATATTCATTGCTTAAGAATTTTGGTATGTCGAAGCAAGTACTGAAAGCTGGCATTTTTCCATTAAAAGAGTTGTTAGGCTAACACGTTCTGATACAGGTCATTATCTTCTTGTGCTAACCATCTATATCAAGCTAAACTAGGTCTGTCGCCAACAAATCATAGCAATTCATAAGAGTGGCATGCCATCCCCCACCTTTCGATGTGAAATACTGTACCTCCTATTGTTGTGTCAAAATGGCCTTTACACAATTAGTTAATAATTTACCTCAGGTTTAATCTACTTTGGCAGGTTATATAGTTAGAATAAGATTGACTACACTGAACTAACACTTCATGTTTTATCCTCTACATTCATGTGGGATAAAGGATTAAAGGATACATAGTGGACTTTGCCAATTTCTACTATAATAGGAACTTTGGTGAATACAATAATTTAACTCAAAAGTAGAACTGAAGTTCTACTTTTGAGGTTGATGTTTGTTTGAGAAACACAATGAGCTTAAAGTAAAAAATATTTCATTGCACTTTCATTAAATGCAGTTCCAAAGATGGCTGAAATATCTAGCTTTTCAGGTCAGTGGTCTCTGAAGGTAGTTGGGTCAATAAGCAGACTGACGCATGTCTTCCAAACTCATGGCTTCTCAAAGAAATAAAAACAGGTATCAAAAAACAAAGCAAACGGAAAAATAAAGTTGTTGATAAATTAATATTCAGGTATCATTTTTACAGAAAAACCCTTTTTTCATTTCTAATTTTTTTGATGAAGACTTTAAAAATGCTTTAAAATCTTCTGTTACAATAGCATAAATCTGTACAATCATATATATGAAAATCATCAGACTTTTGCATACATTTCATAAAGTTTTCATTATGACTGTATAAATAGTTCAGAATGCTTAACAACCCTCAATGTTATGCAGTAAGTTATGCAATACATTTTTTGTATGCTCAAAGAAGTGAAACATGAAATAAATAGCTGGGGTAATAGTTTGTGCTTTTTCATAAATAGCTAATTCTTCACATTTTGTCTTTATACTTCTTTGTGCATAGAATATATTTGGGGAGGGGGGAATATGTGATTTATATAAAATAAATTGACTATATAATGTTCTTCTTATATAAATTTCCAAACCTTTCTACACTTAAAGGTGGAAAAATTAGCATATACCTACGTAAATAGCATATGCTTGCATATATGCTATTTTATAAACCTCAAATATACACACACAAGTCAGGGTTTAAGAGTAAATTTACATGTGTAAAAAAGGGGTGGTCTGGGGCCTTCTAGGCTGGGGACAAGACTTATCTGGCTAACTTATATGGTTATGCTGCTGAATATCTGTGTGCAAAACGCCACTTAGCCAGATAGGTCTTACCCAGCTAAGTTAGATCTGCTTTATGGCAGGTCTAACTTATCCAATTAAGTTAATCGGATAAGTCAGAATATCAGCATTTATCTGGCTAAGTACTGCTGTCCCGTTTCACCCATTGCCTGCCCCAACTTATCCGGCTATCTACTTAGCCGGATAAGTGGCTTATCTGGATAAGTGATAACTGCAGACGTAGCCGTATATTTAAAGGCTGGATGTCACTACTGTATAAGTCACAACTAATCCAAAGTAGCTCTGAATATCCAGATATCTTACTTAGGCCTGGATTTATCAAAATGCGGTAAGTACCACATGCGATAGCAAAAGGGGCGTGTTTTATGCTAATATAGTATTTATTACCTGTGCGAAGAGCTAAGGTAGTGCACATTGCAATACCATTTCAGATTCTGCGATAAGCGCCAAACCTGATGTATGTCCTGCATTCAACCACCGGGGGGACCAGTTTTTCAATGATCCCAGGAGAGAGAGAGAGAGAGAGAGAGACAGCCATCCAGTGCTCCTACCATGTGACAGGGGCCGGCCAATGGCACAGATACCCTGTCACATGGTAAGGGCATAGGGCCATCGGCGCCATTTTTCTTACCGCAGCCAACAGCCCGAGAGCGGGAGATCGCTCCCCGTGCCCCCACTGGACCACCAGGTAATTTTAAAACGTTTTGGGGGGGTCGGGAGGGTGGGGGAGGCTAAAGGGTCAGTTTTAAAGGGTCAGGGTGGGTTTTTTGTTTATCGGATCGGGCGCAACCGATAAACAAAAAACCAATCGGGTCGAACAATAAAAATTATAAGATTTGAATCGGAACCAGAACCGAACCGATTCCGGTTCCGATTCACATCTCTAAAACTAATGAATAGAATAACATTCGATAATTTAAAACTCATAAACATTTTCCAAACACCAATAAAATATTTCAAAACAGACACATCAAATAACACCCAAAAATTAAAATAAGGATTTTAAACAATTCCCCATTAACCATACCTTAGAATTTTTGATTTCCAGATGCACTGAAATTGTCATGGATTAGTAGCCAGAGAGTACCTGGGGTGGTTGTGCGCACACATGCTCCCTCTCATTCACACAATATGTTCTCTCTTTCACTCTTCCACACTCATGCTTCCTTTCACTCTCCCACACACATGCTCTCTCTCACATTCCCCCACACGTGCACACATGCTCTCTTTCACTCTCCCGCACCCATGCTCTCTCACTCACTTCCTCCTTGAAGTAGCAGGCAGCAGCAGCAGCAGTCGTCGTCTTCTGCCTCCGCGGCCAAGGAAATGACTTCAGGCCACAGGGCCGACCCAGCTCTAACACTGGACTCCTTCCAGAAGGGCAGGATGCACATCTCCTCCTCTTCCAAAGCAGTGCAGCATCACCAAAATCAATGGTGTGATAACGCTGCCTTAGTAAGTGGAAAAGCAGCACGGCGCCGCCAGAATCAGCAGCGGGGCCAGTGGGGCAGTGCAGCTCTCCCACATAGAAAAGCTGCGCCAACCACACTGTCAGTTTCGACAGGACTGCGCTGCTTTATCGCTTGCTGAGGACCTGCCGGCCGCACTGCTTTCACTGGCACATGGCAGCGCTATGGCGCCTTTGGCCGTGGCTATATTGGCCATAGGCACGCTATGGCTCTGATGGCAGAGCATAAATAAGGGCCATATTTTCACACTCTGTGACTATGGAGAAAGTGTTTGGGGAAAAATAGGGTCCACAACAAGGGTAAATTTTCAAAAGCATTTCCCTCCAAGTAAAACAGTGCTTTTTTAAGATTGACCATCCTGTTCATATGTAAGCTCACCTCTGCTGTGGGGGAGGCATTCCTGAAAATAGAGTTGGGAAGGAGTTTGCACTTACGCGCATACTTTCTGATTTTAAAAAGCATGCACACACATTTTCACAGGAAATTTGTACAGATGTTTTAGCAGGTGTGCTTCTGTGTTGGTAAATTTAGTGAGGCAATCTTCAAAGTTAAAAGTATGTGTGTGTGTAAGTCTGCTTTGAAAATTGCTGGAATTTGTGCACGATTTTTTGCTAGCTGATATACACACAATGTTACAAAATTACGCCCAAAATAGATAGCAAGGGTCTAAGTCAAGGATGCCAAACTGCAATCCTGGTGGGCCGCAAGCCAGTCAGATTTTCACGATATTTCTAATGAACATGCATGCACTGTCTCCACTGTAAGCAAATGAATCTCATGCATATTCACTATGGGTATTCTGAAGAAAAAAAAAAGACTAGTTTGCAGCCTTCCAGAATAGCAACTTGACAGTTTGATGCCCCTGGATTAAATGCTCTTTTAGCTAAGCTATCTCTACCCAACCCCCATGATTCCAGAGTAGAGCGTCTCTAGACTTTGCTGCTTTTAGGCTGATTCACTAAAGTGTGCCACTGCATGAAGGTGCCATAATGCATCATTTACCACGCGCACGTGTGTGCAATCTTAAGTGGGTGCACACCTGTGCCCGCAAATGCCATGCCTACCGTGTAAGGGGGGATTTTCAAGGACAAGCACGCCAACGCCATTGCCCAGTTCATTCCCAGTTTGCCCAGTTAAGGGCTCGGACTTCCAAACCCCCCTTAGTCTAATTGCCTCACTTCTCCCCGTTCGCCCTGACCTTTAAAATCCTCTGATCTGCCTAGAGACTTTTGTTTTACAACGTACACATCATCCATAGATGACGTAAAGTTATGCGGCAGGGGACCCCGCACACGCTTAAGCGTGTAAATATTTATGCGCCAGTTTCAAATCCCGAAACATCCATTGCCCGCTCAGCCCACACCCACTCTCTGCCCCTCCCCCCCCTTTGCAAACATTTTATTTGCGTGCAGCGGCAGGTACGCGCGGATCCCAGTGGCCCTGATATATTCAAGCATCCCCTAATTTAGGCATCCATCAGGCTTTTAAACATCACCTATTAGAGCTAATCGTGTTGAATTTCAATGCTTTGTCTCAAATCTTTCAGCTTCCATAGTTCTGGGGCAGAAAACTCCGTTCCTCAAGAGCCACCAACAGGCCTGGTTGTCAGGATATCCCTAATGAATATGTATGGCAATACATTTGCATGCATTGGAAGCAGCGCAGGCATATTCTGTTACGCTTGGGCTCCGGTCAGGAGGCGTGAACACCACCCAGCAGGGTGGCTCCAGGTGGAGAGAGACAGGAAGCTAGAAACAGTGTCTGGTTCCAGGCTGGGTCAAGGCAGGCAGCAATAAGCAGTGTCTAGTTCAGGCTGGGTCAGGGCAGGCGGCAATGAGCAGAGTCTAAGTTCAGGCTGGGTCAGGGCAGGCGGCAATGAGCAGAGTCTAAGTTCAGGCTGGGTCAGGGCAGGCGGCAATGAGCAGAGTCTAAGTTCAGGCTGGGTCAGGGCACAGTAAGCAGGGCAAGGCAGGTCAGAAGGCCCGTAGGCCACACACACACAGAAGGCCCGTAGGCCACACACCATAAGCGGGGCAAGGCAGGTCAGAAGGCCCGTAGGCTCCACACACACAGACAGAAGGCCCGTAGGCCACACACCGTAAGCAGAGCAAGCAGGTCAGAAGGCCCGTAGGCCAGGTGAGAACAACGAGGAAGGAGGCCCGAAGGCCGCGCAAGGCAAGGCAAGGAAAGGCCCGAAGGCCGCGCAGGGCAAGGCAAGGAAAGGCCCGAAGGCCGCGCAAGGCTAGAGCAGGGAGCCCAGGTGAGCTTGATGCCGAAGCACCGAGGCAACTGTCAGGCAGGGTTATAAGGACACACCCAGAGCACAGAGTGGACAGATAAGATGGACTGGGCCTGTCTGGAAAGCCAGCACTAGAGGGACCCCTGGTGGTGAGGCGGTTGCACTGCAGCCAAAACTGTAACATATTCATTGCAGATATCCTGACAATCAGACCTGTTCGTGGCTCTTGAGGATCGGAGGACTATTCCTGCTCTAGATACTTACCGAAGCAAGATTCTGAGATCCACAAAATCTTAGTTAAAACAAAACAATCTTTATTATATGCCTTTATATTATTACTAATATTATTATTTAAATGGTGTGCCTGAGAAATTTCTGTGTTAATGTTTTAGAGTTAGTTTGTCTTCTACTGAGAAAACTTGAAGAAAGAATTTTCAAGTCCATGTAATCCGCATTTCGATGCCTTGTTGATGGACCAATATCATGGTTTTCTCAGCTCTCAACAAACCCGGTTATTTTTTCTCCAGAATCAGTATGCCTAAAGCTCAAAAATGTTGCATTGCTATGGGTCATTTCTCATTGGGACTGGGTAATGTTCACTACAATTATATCAGACTTATTACATTTTAATCGCATAAATTCAGTTTTATAAAAGGAAAAAGAAAGCAAATTGTTAACCTCAGACTGTATCACTTGCCTACCAAATATGGGAAAAGCCCTACGCACGTAAATCCTGCCGGCACGCAATCCTCCGACACAGCGGCAATGGCCGCTATGGTCGGAGGCCTCTGGCCCCGCCACGCCCCCCGGACTGCCCCGCCCCACCCCTGGACCGCCCCTTTAGTAAAGCCCCGGGACTTACACGCATCCCGGGGCTTTACGCGCATCTCCAGGTGCGTAACACCCCCCCCCCCCCCCCCCCCAACACACATAAATCCTCTGAATTTATGCGCATAGGGCTTTTAAAATCCGGCCCTTGATGGTGCATATATGCACGTATGCATATATGCATGTATGTTATAAAATGGCTGCTTCCCTGGTTGTCTTTTTCACAAATAAGATGGTGCCTATAATTTGCATAGTATATTTACTAAACTGTTTTATTTAATGGAAACGTGAATAATGATTTCTTTACTGCTGCTAAATTTTCATCGATAGCAATTTCATCTATGTTTTCAAATTATGATGCTTCCTTTTTTTCCCATTTGTTTTGTTTTTATTGGTCCAACAGTTTCCTCCTTCTCCTTTGGGCTTCCACTTTAATCAGAAATGGGGGCTAGGATCTGGTGCCATCTGCTGGGGACTATGCACCAGGGTTTCTTCCAGAACCCTGCAGTCATGGCCACTAGGTGTCACCATTGCACAATGACTGTGACTCCCAGCCCTAGCCAGCCTGGGGAGTGGAAAACTTGAGCCTTAAACTTTCTGGGGTAAATTTTTAAAGGCCTAGTCATGCATAGAATAGGGAGTAACAGCAGTAGGTATATGGAATCTATGTATGTTAGTGGATTTTCAGTCACCTGAAAATACACACGTACTTTCTGCTGAATTAAAGAGGCATTCTTTTGAGCATTTGAAGAGCATGGTTAGAAAAAGCACACACATATGTAAGTTTCAATGATGTACATTCTTAGAGGGCATGTCATTAATGTGCATATTTTACAGCATTGTTTAGCACTGTATAAGTGTACGTGTGAACTTTCAGCCACACAAGAAGACAGTATTCAAACACAATGCATGCAGGTACCTTGTACTTGAAAATGGCTGGGTTCGTGCTGAAAAGTGCACACCTGCATCTCCAGTTGGATGCCCTGTTGAAAGTGTAGCGGTCAAAAACCAAAATAGTTTTTTGTCAGTAGAAAATAATCACAATTGTGTAAAATTATAAAATAATGAGTCAACAAATGTTTTTTTTTTTTCTGTATCAGTTCTTTAAAAGAAAGAAACCTGTTTGGTTTATCTAGTTTTCAAGTTAAAGGTTTTACTTTGTTTTGCTGGAGTGGTCTTTCCAATTACCCAAGTTATAGCTATGCAATTTATCAGAAAATGCCAACCCGGCACGAACCAGACTTTGTATCAAGGTATTACATACAAAAATAGTCTAAAGAACCATTTTGTTTCATTAAGTGGCTGTTATTACAGGTTTAATTTAGTGCTAAACTCATGTAGAAAAACAAGGCCTAAGTTTAGTAACTGAAAAAAAAAGATGTCAAGCAAAATCCAATTATAAACAAATGATCATCTCAGATGTGTAAACTGCCAACTTTTATTTTTTTGTCAAGGTTTATGTGCTTTTGTTAAGTATTTGCACACAAATATATGTTTCAGTAGATGAATTTCTTGTAAGTTTATCAAAAACAGCATTTTAAATGTAATAAAAGTACTGTATTTTGTTGAACACCTCAGTTGTTGAAATTGGTGCTAATTTTTAATAAATATTTTAATGAAACACCTACTGGTTCCAACCTTTGTGTTTATCCTTCAACAATACTGTAACATAAAAGGAAGACCAGGGAGGGATGCCAGTTTCCTTTATATGGTAAGATTGTACCGGTTGATTCATCGGTTCAGTGAGACCAGGCACACATGCTTTGATTTTATTCATCTCGTCAGCATGGGGAAAAGGGGCTTGATTTGGGAGATTCTGCTTGTAGGTGACTTCAGCCTACTGGATGTGGACTGGAGTTCTCCTATTGCAACCTTATCTAGAGAAGAGTGTGATGTCCTAGAAAGGACATTCCTCATGCAACTAGTACAGTGGGTTCATCCACTAAGTCAGCGGTGCTCAACCCAGTTCTCAGACCCCAGTAACCAATGAATATGCATGCCATACATTCACACATGCATTGCCTCCAGTGGAGCTAATACTGACAAATGGAGAATAGCATTGGCCTCAAGCTAAGGGAACATTTGAGGGTTCAGCAATAAGAACATAAGAAAATGCCATACTGGGTCAGACCAAGGGTCCATCAAGCCCAGCATCCTGTTTCCAACAGTGGCCAATCCAGGCCATAAGAACCTGGCAAGTACCCAAAAGCTAAGTCTATTCCATGTAACCATTGCTAATGGCAGTGGCTATTCTCTAAGTGAACTTAATAGCAGGTAATGGACTTCTCCTCCAAGAACTTATCCAATCCTTTTTTAAACACAGCTATACTAACTGCACTAACCACATCCTCTGGCAACAAATTCCAGAGTTTAATTGTGCGTTGACTAAAAAAGAACTTTCTCCGATTAGTTTTAAATGTGCCCCATGCTAACTTCATGGACTGCCCCCTAGTCTTTCTATTATCCGAAAGAGTAAATAAACGATTCACATCTACCCGTTCTAGACCTCTCATGATTTTAAACATCTCTATCATATCCCCCCTCAGCCGTCTCTTCTCCAAGCTGAAAAGTCCTAACTTCTTTAGTCTTTCCTCATAGGGGAGCTGTTCCATTCCCCTTATCATTTTGGTAGCCCTTCTCTGTACCTTCTCCATCGCAATTATATCTTTTATGAGATGCAGCGACCAGAATTGTACACAGTATTCAAGGTGCAGTCTCACCATGGAGCGATACAGAGGCATTATGACATTTTCCGTTTTATTCACCATGCCCTTTCTAATAATTCCCAACATTCTGTTTGCTTTTTTGACTGCCGGAGCACACTGAACCGATGATTTCAATGTGTTATCCACTATGACGCCTAGATCTCTTTCTTGGGTTATAGCACCTAATATGGAACCAAACATTGTGTAATTATAGCATGGGTTATTTTTCCCTATATGCATCACCTTGCACTTATCCACATGCCCAATTTTCCAGTCTCACAAGGTCTTCCTGCAATTTATCACAATCTGCTTGTGATTTAACTACTCTGGACAATTTTGTGTCATCTGCAAATTTGATTATCTCACTCGTCGTATTTCTTTCCAGATCATTTATAAATATATTGAAAAGTAAGGGTCCCAGTACAGATCCCTGAGGCACTCCACTGGCCACTCCCTTCCACTGAGAAAATTGCCCATTTAATCCTACTCTCTGTTTCCTGTCTTTTAGCCAGTTTGCAATCCACGAAAGGACATCGCCACCTATTCCATGGCTTTTTATTTATTTATTTATTTATTTATTTAATAACTTTTTTATACCGGCATTCGTAGGACACATCATGTCGGTTTACAAAAAACTGAGAAGGAAAGGAAATTACAATGAACAGGGGAGGGGGTAACTGGGTGAGTACACAAGTAAAAGAGAGGATATTTAACAAGCAGCGATACAACTATTTGCATTCGGTTAGGGTTATATGTGCAAATGAACTAATATACAGTGTTACATGGCATGTGCACTTGGCACATTTAGCATGTGGAACTTGATTACAGTAGCGCGGGGCTTGTGCACTTGATACACAGTGACGGTTACAGAGGGGGGGGGGGGGGGGGGGGGGAAGGTTGCAGGGGGGGGGGGTGTGGGGGGGGAAGTTCTGGGGTGGTTGAAAAGTATCAGGTAAGGGTATAGGCTAGGTTGGGATTAAGGTGAATAATGGGTAAACATCGGCTAGGATTGGGTGGAATTAGGGTATGCTTGTTTAAAGAGCCAGGTCTTGATTCCTTTTTTGAAATGGCTCAGGGATGGTTCTAAGCGGAGTGTGACGGGTAGGGAATTCCAGAGGGTAGGGCCCGCAATGGAGAAGGCTCTATCCCTAGTGGCGGTGAGGTGTCCAATTTTAAGTGAGGGAGTTTGGAGAGTGCCAGCAAGGGAGTTTCTGGTGGGGCGGTTAGATTGACGGAATTGTGGCATGTCTTCAAGCCAGGGTGAATTGTTGTTGTGTAGTGTGTTGTGGAGGATGGTAAGTGTTTTATATTGGGAACGGAAGGTGATGGGGAGCCAATGGAGGTCTTGGAGTATGGGAGTGATGTGGTCAGTTTTTCTGGTGTTTGTTAAGATTCTTGCCATGGCATTTTGGAGAATTTGGAGTGGTTTAATGGTAGAGGCGGGGAGTCCTAAGAGGAGGGAGTTGCAATAGTCGAGTTTGGTAAGTATGGTGGTTTGCATAACTGTGCGGAAGTCATGGGCGTGGAGAAGGGGCTTAAGTTTTTTGAGGATTTGTAGTTTGTAGAAGCCTCCTTTTAGGAGTGATTTAATGTGGGATTTGAAGCACAGTTGATTGTCTAGGCTTACTCCTAAATCTCTGACACAGGGCGGTAGTGTGTGATATTGTGAGGCGTCGAGGGTCATTTGGTGGATTGAGTTGAGGGGTTGGTTAGCTAGGATGAGGATTTCAGTTTTCGATGTGTTAAGTGCTAGATGGAGATTGGAGAGGAGAGAGTTAATGGATGTCAAGCATGTTTCCCAGTATTGAAGGGTTTCGCTGATGGATTTTTGAATTGGAATAAGTATTTGTACGTCGTCAGCGTACAGGAAGAATTTTAGTCCTAGTTTAGAGAGGAGGTGGCAGAGGGGGAGTAAGTATATATTGAAGAGGGTGGAGGATAGAGAGGAGCCTTGGGGTACCCCTTGTGTGAGGGGAATGTGTGTGGATTCAAAATCGTCGAGCTTGACTAAGTATTTGCGATGTTCTAGGTATGAGGAGAACCAGGATAAGGCTGTGTTTGAGATGCCTATCTCTGCTAAACGTGATAAGAGGATTTGATGATTTACGGTATCGAACGCGGCTGAGATATCGAGGAGGGCGAGTATATATGATTGTCCGTGGTCCATGCCTTTGAGAACGGTATCCGTTAGTGCGAGTAGGAGTTTTTCGGTGCTGCGGTCTTTACGAAAACCATATTGGGTGGGGTGTAGGATATTGTTTTCTTCTAGGAAATCGGAGAGTTGGGTGTTAACCACTTTCTCCATGATTTTAGATAAGAAGGGCAGATTGGAAATGGGTCTGTAATTTGCAGGGTCATTGTGGTCAAGGGTGGGTTTCTTTAGTAGTGGCTTCACGATGGCGAGTTTAAGTGGGTCGGGGACTTTCCCGGAAGTGATGGAGCAGTTTACGATATCTGCTATAGGTCTTGCAATGGCGGAGGGAATGGAGAGTAGGATTTTTGATGGGATGATGTCTGCGCTATGAGTGGATGGTCGCATCTTTTTTAGTATGGATTCCACTTCCATTACGGAGGTAGTGTCAAGGGAGTTGAGGTTAGTGTTGTTGTCGATTGGTAGTGGGTCTGTGGGTACGGGGTTAGGGGGTAGGCGTGTTAGAATTTTGGAGATTTTATTTTGAAAGTAGTCGGCTACTTTTTACTTTTCCTAGAAGCCTCTCATGAGGAACTTTGTCAAATGCCTTCTGAAAATCCAAGTATACTACATCTACCAGTTCACCTTTATCCACATGTTTATTAACTCCCTCAAAAAAGTGAAGCAGATTTGTGAGGCAACACTTGCCTTGGGTAAAGCCATTCTGACTTTGTTCCATTAAACCATGTCTTTCTATATGTTCTGTGATTTTGATGGTTAGAACACTTCCCACTATCTTTCCTGGCACTGAAGTCAGGCTAACCAGTCTGTAGTTTCCCGGATCGCCCCTGGAGCCCTTTTTAAATATTGGGGTTACATTTGCTATCCTCCAGTCTTCAGGCACAATGGATGATTTTAATGATAGGTTACAAATTTTTACTAATACGTCTGAAATTTCATTTTTTAGTTCCTTCAGAACTCCGGGGTGTATACCATCCGGTCCAGGTGATTTACTATTCTTCAGTTTGTCAATCAGGTCTACCACATCTTTTAGGTTCACTGTGATTTCATTCAGTCCATCTGAATCATTACCCATGAAAACCTTCTCCATTACGGGTACCTCCCCAACATCCTCTTCAGTAAACACCGAAGCAAAGAAATCATTTAATCTTTCCGCGATGGCCTTATCTTCCCTAAGTGCCCCTTTAACCCCTCGATCATCTAACGGTCCAACTGACTCCCTCACAGGCTTTCTGCTTCGGATATATTTTTTAAAGTTTTTATTGTGAGTTTTTGCCTCTACGGCCAACTTCTTTTCAAATTCTCTCTTAGCCTGTCTTATCAATGTCTTACATTTAACTTGCCAACGTTTATGCTTTATCCTATTTTCTTATGTTGGATCTTTCTTCCAATATTTGAATGAAGATCTTTTGGCTAAAATAGCTTCTTTCACCTCCCCTTTTAACCATGCCGGTAATCATTTTGCCTTCTCTCCAACTTTCTTAATGTGTGGAATACATCTGGACTGTGCTTCTAGAATGGTATTTTTTAACAATGACCATGCCTCTTGGACATTTTTTACTTTTGTAGCTGTTCCTTTCAGTTTTTTTCTAACAATTTTTCTCATTTTATCAAAGTTTCCCTTTTGAAAGTTTAGCACAAGAGCCGTGGATTTGCACACTGTTCCTCTTCCAGTCATTAAATCAAATTTGATCATATTATGATCACTATTGCCAAGCGGCCCCACCACCGTTACCTCTCTCACCAAGTCCTGTGCTCCACTGAGAATTAGATCTAAAATTGCTCCCTCTCTCGTCGGTTCCTGAACCAATTGCTCCATAAAGCTATCATTTATTCCATCCAGGAACGTTATCTCTCTAGCGTGTCCCGATGATACATTTACCCAGTCAATATTGGGGTAATTGAAGTCTCCCATTATTACTGCAATACCAATTTGGTTAGCTTCCCTAATTTCTCTTAGCATTTCACTGTCCGTCTCACCATCTTGACCAGGTGGACGCTAGTATACTATCACTATACTCTTCCTCGACACACAAGGGATTTCTACCCATAAAGATTCAATTTTGTATTTAGTCTCATGCAGGATGTTTATCCTGTTGGACTCTATGCCATCCTGGACATAAAGCACCACAGCTCCTCCCAGGTGCTCCTCTCTGTCGTTGCGATATAATTTGTACCCCGGTAGTGCACTGTCCCATTGGTTATCCTCTTTCCACCATGTCTCTGAGATGCCAATTAAGTCTATGTCATCATTCACTGCTATACATTCTAAATCTCCCATCTTACTTCATAGACTTCTGGCATTAGCATACAAACATTTCAAAGTTTGTTTTTTTGTTTATATTTTCATTCTGCTTTTTAATTGATAGGGATAAGTTAGATTATTTTAGCTCAGGTGAGTTTTTAGTTACAGGCACTTGGACTACTTTTCTTATTATTGGAACCTCACTGTTGGGATGCCCTAATTCTAATGCATCATTAGTATCCTTTGAAGATACCTTTCTCCGAACCATGCGCTGCTGAGCAACTGTTGGCTTTCCCCTTTGTTCTAGTTTAAAAGCTGCTCTATCTCCTTTTTAAAGGTTAGCGCCATCAGTCTCGTTCCCCAAAATGTTCCCCAGTTCCTAACAAAACTGAATCCCTCTTCCTTGCACCATCATCTCATCCACGCATTGAGACTCCGGAGCTCTGCCTGCCTCTGGTGACCTGCGCGTGGAACAGGGAGGATTTCAGAGAATGCTACCCTGAGGTTCTGGATTTAAGTTTTCTACCTAAGAGCCTAAATTTGGCTTCCAGAACCTCCCTCCCACATTTTCCTATGTCGTTGGTGCCCACATGTACCACGACAGCCGGCTCCTCCCCAGCACTGTCTAAAATCCTATCTAGGTGACGCGTGAGGTCCGCCACCTTCGCACCAGGTAGGCATGTTACCAGGCGATCCTCACGCCCACCCGCCACCCAGTTATCTACATTCCTAATAATCGAATCACCAACTATGACGGCCGACCTAACCCTTCCTTCCTGGGCAGTAAGCCTTGGGGAGATAGCCTCAGTGCGAAAGGACAATGCATCACCAGGAGAGCAGGTCCTTGCTACAGGATCCTCTCCTGCTGCACCCAGTTGATGCTCTCCCATCATGAGACCTAACTTTAGTTAGTCAGCCAGAGTGACTCACTGCTCTCTTGATTAACAAATGTTAGTACCTATTCAAACCAAGTCACACTACCTCAACACTTTCCAAAGGTGAGTAACTGGATTGAACTTTTCAACCTTTTTACTTAGGCATACACTGCTCCTGGCTACTTTTCTTTTTTTTTTTTTGTTTTAAATACAAGGATTTGAACAAAAAAGGCTAAAAAGTGTAACATTTTGTATTTGGCATGCAACAATTCCATTAGCCAACATACCAGTACAAGAACAGGAACAAGCAATGGTTAAACAGGACAGAGATCTAGGACTTAGGAATAATGATGTCAGATGGCCTCAAGGTAGGCAGTCAGTGTAATAACTAGGAAAGCTAACAGGATGCTCAGTTCCCTGAGTGTTATAAACAGGAAAAAAGAGGTAATATAGCAATTACATAGGTCACCACGCAGACTCTACCTTGAATACCTTTGTAAGGACATTGGGAGGACAAAAGGGCTACTAAAATTATAAAAGTTCTGTAATCTAAACCCTACAAAACATCCTTGCTAGAGGAAAGAGCAGTATGACAGAAATACGATAGATCATTAAAAAAAAGGTGCTGCTATCTTGGTCAGTAATGGAATGTATAATATTGGACGTCCAGTCCGTGGCTTCATACTCGTAAGGTTCTGAGTGCAACAGACTATTCATTCAGGATCCATTTGATCAGGAAGAAGCTTCATAGCAGTCACAATGGGATGAATTAAAGTTAACATCCCTCATTCAGTTTAAAAAAAAAAGAAAGAAAGAAAGAAAAGCAGCTTCTTTTATTATTAAGAAGTAAGCACAGAGCAATGCCAAAGTGAGCAACTATGTGTATGAAGTGCTATGCACATTGTCCCCTCGCTAGCAGCGCTTGGCCCCTGTTACTGCGGGAAACTGCAGAATCCCACCCAGTGAAATGTTAAAAGGGACAATTAGCATGGGAGGGAACCACGTGCAGCCACAGGATCCGTGGCACGGGAGGCCCACCCAGGACTCCTTTCCCCGCCTTTCTTCTCGCCTTCTTACCACGCTGACTTTCAAAGGGGCCTGCGGGTGCACGTTGATGCGTGTGCCTCGGGGCCTGCCCAGGGACGCAGGAACTTTTATAATACACGTGCACATACGTGCACATGTTATAAAAGAGCCCAGGCACGCGTATATGCGTGTGTGCCCTGTTGTGAAACTGGGAGCGCACAGCCTCGCACATCCGAGTAAGAGCCGCACGAGTGGGGGAAATTTTAAACAGGCGCGCGTCCAGACCATGGCCAGTTTCACCGGTTCATCCACCAGTTTGCCCAGTCTATAGGCCCTCAAAACCCCCCTGGTTCTTTAGCCTGCACTCCCCCCCCCCCCCCCCCCCCCCCCGTTACCCCAGACCCATTAAACCAGTCGGGATGCGTGTTGGGGTTTTTTAAACTCACACCTCCTCTATAGCGGAAGTAAAGTTACGCGGTACTGAACCTGGGCGCGTGCCCGGGCGTGTAAGTACTTACGTGCACTTCTCTCGGCCCCGCCTCGGGACTCCCGTGCCTCACCCAGACCCCGCCCTTTTTAGTTCCAAGTGAGTTATTCGCGTATCGGGAGATGCGCGCTCATGTAGGCAGCTTTCAAAATCAGGTGAACGTGTGCATGGCTCCCAATTCTGGCAGGTGCCCAGCTTTTAAAGTTTCCCTTTTAATCTCTCCCTCCCACCCCTAGATCATGCCACATCTGCCCTGCATCCCCACCCCAGCCAGCAGGAGAGGTACTTGGTTGTCTCCGGCTGGCTGCTGTATGACCTGAAGACTGAAGGTCTCTGTGGTCTAATCAAACATGCCACAGCACCCCATGTAGTTTAAATCCCCCCTCTTCTCGTCTTTTTATTTTCCACATACAACTGCAAGTGCTTTGCAAACAAATATCACCAGTGTAATGCAACCTGCAATGGAATTGTATATTCAAGCAATTTCATGCCTAGTTTATTTTCCATTGATCTGATGAAGGGTCATAACCCTGGGACGCCATATACAATTATATTAAGTCAGTCCAATAAAGAAGTATCACCTACAACTTGTTTGTTATTTCTTCTTAAAAGTCAATTTTCAAAACTGACCAGCAGATGGCGCCTTTTCCAAATGCTGAAAATCCATTTTAAGAGATTTACAGCATATTAAAGAATTTTTACATTTTGAGTACAAATAAATTTTGGGGAGAAAAATGCAAAATTGTATCTTATGACTTGGGCTAATAATCTAATAGCAATTTTATTTGAAATTATTACTGTCACAACAAATAGAAGTTTATAAAAGCTGAAGGAATTAAACTTAAGTTGACTTCAGCAATTGAAAAATGAGAGAGCACATCTGTGTCCAATAACTTGACTTTGTTAAGCAAGTGTTTAATATTTCACATCAAACCCCGAAGGGTGGCAGAACATTTCTGAATACACCCAGAGCCAGAGTTTACAGACAGACATGGTCTGCACTTTGTCATTCACACTAGTGACAAACCTGTCCTCGGAGCTGAGGTAAAACTGCTCTAATGTGACTCTCTTAGAATCCGAAGCTGATTTGCATAGTAGCAGTACGCTCCGCTTTATTTTATCAAGGAAAGTTGCTGACATTTGAAGAGTTGTGAGGGCTTGGAGATATAATGCTTTCGCTTTTCTTTTTCACTGAATACAGCAAATTGTCTGGGAACAAGCTCTGCTTGTGATTAGGATGACTGTTTTGTGTTTCCTTGTCGGTGATATTCTTGCATTTTTCTTCTGTTCTTCTTCAGTTGTATACATAGGAACTCTAGCACAGGGTTCCCCAGGGTCTGCACCCCAGGCAGGTTTTCAGGATTTCCACAATGAATATGCATGAGATCTATTTGCATACAATGGAGGCGGTGTATGCAAATCTCTCTCGTAAGCGTATTCTTTGTGGATATCCTCCACACCCGCCTGGCTGGGTGCGTCCCAAGGACTGGCTTGAGAATCACTGGTTTAGGAAACCCATGTACTGTGCTCACCTCCTCCGAGCTGAGAAACAATTGCTATTCATGGAGGCAAAGTAGGTATCATGGGATGCTCAGTTTGTATTAATGCCTCTACCTAATTTTAACATTTTTTTTTTGTAAGTGGTGGATTGTTCTGCTGCGTTCAATGGAAAAGACTAGCCCCCCAAGGTTTACATTATGAGGTGAATTTTCAAAAGATGCACGCACAGAAAATAGCAGGTCCGTGCATAAAATAGCATGCACGCGAGTATCCACTATTTTCAAAACCACAGCATATGCCCGTAAATCGGGGACCGCGAGTAAAACTGGGCATGTATAAAAGGGGCGCGCCAGTGGCTTTCCGAGGAGGGGCCAATAGCTATGCACATGCGTTGCTATTTTACAACCAGTCAAAGTGACTCGCGCAGGTCTTTTACTTGCTTAGATTTACTCCTCTTCAGTATCTGGTACAAGGGATCAAATGACTGGATGGGGTGTCCGGGTGAATGGCGGGGACTTCAGGCTGAACAGCCAGGAGGGTCTTCAAGAGCTGCAGATGGACTGGGCGAACGGTAGACTAATTGGTAAAACTGGTCATTTCATTGCCTAGTATATGTTATAAAATCCCCTGACTTATGCGAGTAAAAGCTGCTTTATGGGGGTAAATACGTCTAAGTAACCTAAGTAATATCTATTTGCATATTCCTTTTAAAATTTGAAATATAAATACACGGGTATATCATTTGCACACACTTATCTGGCTAAATTACAACTTATCTGGATAAGTAGCACCTTTACCACTACTTTGAACTTATCCAGATAAATAGCACTTTTGTTTTAGACTTATTGGGCTATCTTACATACCTGGATAAGTCAGAAAAGTGCTAATTAGATGGACAAGTAGCGCTCTTTTGGTCTTATCCGGCTAAGTGCTGCTACTTATCTGCATAAATCGGAACTTATCTGGATAAGTGCCTCTACTTTTCTGGACGTCAAAACGTTCATGGGTCGTGGTTTTTACATAGAGTATTTGTGCATGCATATGTACTCATATTTTCTAAGCTGTGTACATCACTTGCATGTGGGTTATAAAATACAGTAGTAAATTACCATGCGCCTATATAGACGTGTATATGGGCTCACGCGAGCAGTTTTTAAAGTCAACCTCCCTTTTCTTAAAGTCTGAAGCCTATAATGTACCTATTAATATAAAATGTGTAGGTATGTCATAGAATGTTAATACAAGACTTGCGAATGGAGGTGCCTCAAATTCTTAAGTAGTGCTAGAGCTAAAAAAAAAATTAAAAAAAAAATTGTCACCCTTGGATACTTCACATTCCCTGCAATGTCAGCTATGACTGACCCAAAGAATTTAATTGGTGAAAATCCAACTCCATAAGATCAAAGGTGGTTAGGGGTATTTCTACTTCTTCCACAAAACAATTTACAATATAAAGCATTCACTTCAGCAGCTTCCTGTCCTCCATGTTTGCAGTGGTCTTGTCCAGATTAGTCTCACGATAATCCAGGGGTAAGCATAAAAAGCCATAAAAAAAAGTCTGGCTTTCAGGATATCCTCAATGAATATGCTTGAGGTATGGTTGCATCCATTGTAAATTCACAGTGGATGTCTTGAAAACCAGATTTGTTTGTGGCACTCCCGAACCGGAGTTGCCTACCCCTGCGAAATTCTGTAACGTCCTTAGGGCAGACCAACTAGTCACCTTGTAAAATGAGGGCCTTCCTGTAACCTACATATGGCTGTTTTGAAATTTACAAGTTAGGGAGAGAGAGAGAGAGAAAGAGAAAATGCTTTGAGTTTGTGGATGATTATAGGAGGAACTGATTTCATTAGAATAGGACTTTCAGTTGTCTGTGGATGTCAGCTCCTGAACTAATAAAACACCTTGGGTTCTTTCGCATCCAATAGATTTGGTGACTTACTTTTAGATGGGGGCCACTTTAATCATGATCTACAGGACATCACTCATTATATGAAGAGCAGATTGCACAAGGAAAAAGGGACAAGGAGATGAGAGTTAGCAGACCAGAGGATGTACGTTTCTGATCATCCTATCGGTATTGGGCTGTATGTTCCATACTCTTTTTCCCTGTACAATGCAAATTGCACAAGTCTTGAAAATAAGGCTCACAAAGGAAATTTTGTTGCTGTTTAAATAATGAAGATTAGCCCAGAAGATCATGGGCACATGTTCAAAAATAATTAGAATTGTGCACGGTAATTGGTTTATTTCAAATATCCTCCCATTCTGTGCCAATGGGAAATACTCTTCATATATCAGGAACCTTGAGTTCTATTTCTCAATTTTAGCTCTTAAATACATATATGATACTAGTTATACCAGTATTTGAGCTCTAAAAACTGGGATTTAAAAAAAAAAAAAAGAAAGAAATATCACAAGCCTGTAAAATTCTTATGCCATGTAAATTGCCAATTGTCATGTGATATATGACCTATAACTGCTAAAAAAAAGTTCAGTGTATTTCAAAGAAATAATGTTGAATATAAATGCCACTAGATGAATGCTCGCATATTGCTGGTTTATGAATTGTCCAGTTGTGTTCTCATAGAAATATATAAAGTCCTCAATGAAATGATCAAATACATCAGCAGTAATCATTGTTGTACTAAATTATTGTAATCTGCTTTGAGCTTACCCTGGAAGGGCAGAATATAAATACAAATTATTAAATTATTAGATTGCTTCCTGCTCAGTAGTTGTTGACCAGAAAAAATATATTTGACACATGACTGTTTTCTCATCTTGTAAAAAAGATGCTTGACAACCATGGCAGGATTCCTCAGTCTTACCACTTATGTAGATGAATCCACTCTGGATCACAAATACACATTAAGTGTGCTCAAACGGACCCATATTCACGGGAAGGTCAATAACGAGCTTCTCTGCAGAGCTTGCAGTCCCCAGGTTATTTAGAAAGGGAGACTCCTCATGGAGCTTCCCTTTCAAAATCCCACAGATGTGCAGAATTACCTGTGGATTACTGCATCTGCACGGAGGCAGGCGAAAAGTACAAGCCATTTTGATTTTATAATCTCCATGTGTAATGTCCCTCCCCGATCCATCCCCTCCCATTTTAGTCAGTGGGCAAAAGTACATTCACTGAGAGAGCGCACCTACTTTTACTCACACAAGGGGTGGGGAGAAAGGGGTAATAATGAGAACATATTTTTACAGGGGTGAACATGGGATTTCACTCATAAAAATGTTGGATTATTGCCCCCTCAATTTTCTTAATTAATTTACTCAGAGAGGTGCCTAATATATATTGCACATATGCTAGCATATAGAAAAAAATGGTTCAATTAGCACAGTTTGAATCCTGTGAACACCATTATCAAGGCATCTTCACATCTTACTTTTCAATTCACTCACCTTTCATTAGTATTCAGTCCCACTTCTCGCTCATAACACAAGAAGTAGAGTAGTTAGGCAAGATGGAGCTCATGATGGTGAACTTCAACTGCATTTCGGGTGAGCTGAAAAAGAAAAGTACATTTAAAAGGAGTTGTAAATAGTCCTATTCTGACTATGGATATGTAACATTTTCTGTGCAGCATTAATCCCCATTTTACGGTACAACATCTCCTGCATGTTGAAGCCATGGACCAGTGGGTGGCAGCATTACCCATTACTGCCATTTCGGTCTGAATTCTTTAAAGGCATTCTACAACTGTTAAATGCCATGCGTTTGTTATATTCCAGATGGCCGACTTACCAATTCTGAACCCAGTCCAGTTGTAATGAGCATAATATTATCACAGCAAACTACTTCTGCTTTTGGAACCTTAGAACTTAAGGTCAACAAACAAGATGTAGGTGATGCCTTATTATTGGACTGACTTAATAAATTTGTGACTAGCTCTTGAGAGTCATGCTCCTTTCATCAGGAAAGTGCAGAATAAGCTATGGATGATGTTACCCAAATATACAAGTAAAATTGCAAGTTACAATGGCGTTGTACAGTGCAGCCTGTAATTTAATATTCTGGCAACATCATCTGAAGCTCATCCAGTACTGACCTGATGAAAGAAGTGGAGCTCTCAAACGTTAGCCACATATGTATGTAATTCAATATAAAGGTAGCACCTACAGATTGTTTGCTGAGCTTTATTTATTTCTATGTCTTCAATTGGGCTAACAGCAACTAGACTATCTTTTCAAACTGAAAATTATATCCACTCTTGTATCTACACAATTCCATAATCTAATTTATTTTATTACATGCTTTGGTGTGTAGCACATGGAACTTTTCCCCTGGCAAAAGCTGATTTGGAACTAATGCACATAAATTGGTTGTATGCACGTAAGTGGATTTTCAGTTATCAAAAAATACATATGCATGTTCACAAAATGCATGTTTGACCACATAAAAAATGAGGTACAGTGAGGGGATATTATGGATTTACATGTGCAACCTAAATGTTCCAAAGCTGCATGCAAATTGCATGTCATTTACACTCTTAACTATACATCCTCTTTTTCGTTGGGCACTGTTACGCGTGTATATTTGATTGGGATGTGCATTCATTTGAAACGACCTCAGAAATACCAACTATATATATATATATTTTATGTAGATTCTGAAAAGAAAGAAAAGGCATCAAATTTCAATATTTTAAATTTCATTTTGCATTGTGAAATAGAGGGCGCTAAATTGTTTTAGCATGCACTATTTGAAAAAACAAAATGAAACAAAAAAAAAATAAAGAACCCCGAATAATACAAAAAAGGAAGCATGCTCAGCCCTAAGATTTAGCAGAAGTCAAAAATTCAAAATCAATTCCTCCATTTGTCTTGCTTTTTTTGCCTCATAATGTATTTATTTATATTTTCATATTCTGCTTTTCAACACTTCAAAGTGGATTACATTCAGGTACTGTAGGTATTTCCCTATTCCCACAGAGCTTACAATCTAATTTTGTACCTGAGGCAATGGAGAATAAAGTGACTTGACTAATGTCACAAGGAGGAAGAGAGGGATTTGAATACTGGTTTTCCTGGGTCATAGCCCACTGCTCTTACTGTTAGGCTACTCCTCCACTTGGATGTATGTAATGCTTTGATGCATAGGTCATTGTAATAATCTAGTGTAATTTAATATTTTTCCTAGTGTACTCGTAAGAAAATGCAATGACTTAATAGAAAAAGCAGTAGTATTTTTGCTCAAAGGTATCAAAAGACAATAGGCAATAAGGAGAAGCATAATGTGGGCTGAATTCATGTTGCACTTGAATAAAACATTGAATAAAGCAGGCAGAAAGATGTGTGGCAGTCTATGAATATAACAGATGCTATGTTAAGCCTCAAGATAACAAAAGGGCTGTGATAAAGCCTAATAACTGGGCACATTGAAGACCAATGAAAGGAGTCATTTGATTGGTCTGGCCCACTATTTGTAGACTGCGGTAGTTACTCTTCTTTTTCTACCCCCATCCTATACATAAGTCAAGAACAACAAAGAACTAATATATCCTAAACCAGGATGCAGCTCCTATAGGAATCAGACTAATTGATTCTCCTTTATTAAGCAACATAAATCAGAACCTTAAGCAGCATCCTTCATCTCAGGACTAGCAGCCCATGCCGATGGCAATTTTATGGAAATAATCTACATAGATGAATAACTGAAATATAGAATATCAATATTCTCATAACTAGTGCCCATGGAGCAAATTACAGCTGTCACCTCCTTCTTGGACTGCTCCATCCTTTGAAAATCATCAAACCCTCTGACTACTATCCAGTGCTGCTCATTAATGTCAGCACAAATGAGCAAATCAAAAGTGACTTCATGGCTCTGGGAAAGTGGGAGAAACCCCATCTCCCTAGAAGCAGGAGATCTAGATTGCGAATTCTCCATGAAATCCTGCGTTAAAAAAATCATAAGCGACGGTTACTTCAAATTAAACATACTCAAAAGATCAAAACTCCTCCTATTCCCACAATAGAACTGTCGTACAGGCACTTGTCTTATCAAGATTAGACTACTGTAACTCACTATTCTTAGGCCTTCCCGCAAATATCACAAGACCATTGCAACTTCTGCAGAAATCTGCAGCTGGACTCTTGACAGGTACTAGAAGATCCGAACATATCACCCCACTATTAAAAGAACTTCATTGGCTGCCAGTCAAATACAGGGCCCAGCATAAAATCTTATCACTAATTCACAAAACCCTCTACAATGAAAAAATTGAATGGCTAACCTCTTCAATTCACTTCCTCACCCCCTCAAGAACCACCAGATCAACCGGAACAGGGATGGTACCAATTCCTTCCCCCAAAATTGCCCACCTAAATAATGTAAGAGAAAGATCTATCTCTATTGCTGGACCCCTTCTATGGAACTCCATCCCGCAAGAATTACGACTAGAAGCTGACATCGAATTATTTAAAAAGGGGATTAAAACTTGGCTTTTCAAACAAGCCTACCAAGAGCTGTTAGTATAATTATCTTACACTTCTGATTTAATACCAAGGTAATGTATATTTTTATTTTTATTATACTATCTCTACCCTAACTATACTACCTCTCTAAGGGCCTCATTTTCTAAACGGATCGCACGCAATACCAAAATGGGGGCGGAGTTGGTCCCGGAAGACGAGGAGTCGGGGCCTCATCGGGGCCGACTCCGCGAAGACGCCGCGGACAACGAAAGGGTAAGGCCCTTTTCGCATCCGAGTTTGCGCCCAATATCTACACCTTCTATGGTGGCGCTATTGGGTGCGAAACCGGCAGCGATCACACCGAGATGGTGCGAGCGCTGCCAGCTAGCGCAGGCCCGCCCCACGTTTCGGCCCCCCCGCCCCTCATTCCCTAAAGTATCGCAGGCCTGCGATACTTTAGAAAATGAGGCCCTAAGTGTTTAAATTTTGATTATTTAGCATACTATTTAGTTTGCTATGTTAATTATAATATGAAATAATGTATTTACTTCTTTCTTCTTTGGAAATGCAAATAATTTTAAATGATTAATTGCTAACTACTGTAAACCGATTTGATATGCTTGCATGAAAAGTCGGTATATAAAAATCATTAAATAAATAAATAATAAATAAAAGGAGCACAGGTAGTATTCTCCTCAGTCATCTCAGCCAAGAATAAAAGCCCTGGCAGGGAAGCTTGCATTCTGGAGATGAATGGATGGATATGTGGATGGTGCTGACAACAGGTTTTTGGCTTCCCGGATCAAGGGATGATGTTCCAAGGACTGCTGAGCAGAAGGGGTGCAGACTGGCAAACCTACTAAGGAGGCGTTTTAAACTAGGGTTAATTTGCTCTACATTAAATAAAATCACTCAGGTAGGTAAATCTTTAAATACCTAAAGAGAAATGGGGGAATAGGGCAATATCTGTAAAACTATGTACACTAATACTCATAGATCTAGAGGCAGTCAAGGAAGAGGTTGATTTGGATGTAATGGCAGTGATAGCAACATGATACACAGAGAACCATGCCTGGGATATGGCTACTAATGCCTCTCCAAAACAACTCTATCCTGTCATTGTATGGTACCAAACTGAGAATAATTTATAATATATTTTAAAAGACTTCATAACTATAGGCTATGTGCCTTTAACAGAACTCTAACACTTTTACCCCAATTCCAATCAGAGATCCTTATCGATAACAGACTTTCTAAATAGTTTTCAGTCTTTGTTTTAATGCAATATTAGATTGTTAACGTTGAACGTTTTGATTAATCAATAGTGTTGTAATAGAAACCATTATTCTAAATAAGAACCTGTTAATTCAATATTTTACAATGTAATTGAATGCAATTTATGTAAACCGTTGTGATCTTCTGTTGGAATGACGGTATATAAAAAGCATAAATAAATAATGCGGATAAAATTGGATGCCAATATAAATTAAATTTAACTGAGCTTAGAACAAGAAGACATTTTTTATACCACTCCCCAGGCTGCAATCTATTTAGGAAGGATAGGTTAGGAAGAAAGGGAGGAATGGCATTGTGTATAAAAATTAATATTAATTAATCTGGAGAAAGGAAATGGGACATTCATTTATACTGATGTGATATACAGACCTCCTTCACAGGCACAAGAAATGGATAGAGATTTGACCAAAGATATTCACAAAATTGCTATAAAGGGGAGCTGCAATTGCTAGGTGATTTCAATCTGCCGGATAATGGCTGGGACTTCCCAGGTGCAGAGTCATCTAGAAGCAGGGAGATCCTGGAATTTCTGCAGCAACCAATAACAGATCCGACACGTGAAAGGGGAGAACATAACCTGGTGCTTACCAATGGGGAGAGTTTTCTGATAATGTAGTAGGGGGTCAGTAATCACAGGTTAGTGTGCTTCAGTATCAGAGCTCAAAGAGTGGTAGGGTCATTCAAAGGCAAGAGTCCTGGACTTCAGGAAAAACCTAACTTGTTAAGGTGAGGAAATACCTCAAGGGGGAATTAAATGGCTGGGATAAGCTCAGGGGGAGGCATTTCCAATCCTGGAGTGCCACAAACAGGTCTGGGTTGTCAGGATATCCATAATGAATGTGTGTAAGATAGGTTTGCATGCACTGCCTCCATAGTATGCAAATATATCCAGGGCATACCCATTGTGGATATCTTGAAAACCAGAGCTGTCAGTGGCACTCCAGGACCGGATTTGCCTACCCCTGAGCTAGGGGAAAAACTAAAAGAAGATGGTGTAAGAGCAATTAACCTTTTCTTAGGGAAACAAATGAAGGTGAGGGGAGAAAAGGCCACACTGTGGTTTTCTAAAGAAGTGGCTGAAAGGGAAAAGGTTAGCGTCCATGAACTGCAAGAGATGTGGAAAGAGGAACAAGATCTGGAAAGTAGTCAGTACAGTGAAGGTGCAAATGGAAGAAAAAATAGCTAATGCAAGACTCGATTTAAATAGATTACTGACAGAAAGACATTGTCAGACTCGGAGATGAAGGGGAGAATAACAGGAATGTAGAGACTGATGAGGAGAGAGCGGAATTGCTTTACAAATATTTCTGTTCAGCGTTCACTGAGGAAGGGTTTGGAGTAGGACCACAGAAAACTGCCACAGTCAGACCTCAAACAATTTTCAGAAGACTGTGTTGGCAAGGAGCTAGCAAAGTTAAAAGTAGACCATCCAATGGGGCCAGACAGGATACATCTGAGAATATTAAGAAAACTTAGGAAAGTTCTGGCAGCTCCACTCTCTGACACTTTCAACCCTTCTTGAGAGTTGGGCGTGGTTGCAAAGGACTGAAGACAGGCAGAGGTGAATCCTTTTGGTAAAAGTGGAACTAAGGAGGAGTTTGACAACTACAGGCCAGTTAGTCTGACCTTGGTGGTGGTGAGTAAATTAAAGGAATTACTGCTGAAACAGAGGAGAGTGAAGTTTCTGAAATCCAGGGGATTACAGGATCCAAGGCAACATTTTACCAGAGGTAGTTCTTGTCCGACAAACCTAATCGATTTCTCTGACTGGGTGACCAGAAAGTTAGATCAGGAAACTGTGCTACATGTATTGTATTTAGATTTCAGTAAGGCCTTTGCCAATGTCCTGCATAGGTGACTTATAAATAAATTGAGTGCCATAGGTGTGAGCCCCAAAGTGACTGACAGGTTGAGTGGGAGGCAACAAAGGGTAGTGGTAAATGGAAACGCCAAGGAAAGGGAGGGCTCCAGTTGTGTGCCGCAGCGATCGGTTCTTGGTCCAGTTCTGTTTAGCATTTTTCCAAGCAATATTGTGTGTACAATATTACCCAAATGTTGTGTGGAAGGGCTATCATGTAATGTTTACGTTTTTTGTGAACGATATCAAAATCTGCAAAAGGATAGACACCCTAGAAGGTATGGAAAACATGAGGGGGGCGGGGTCTAATGTAGCTTGAGAAATGGTCTGGAGTCTAATAGCTAAGATTTAATTGCCACGAGTGCCCGTCGTATGTGTTTTTTAGTGCTAATGTCATAGTACTGTTTTAATATGTTTTATGTGTATATAGGTACAATGAGTGCTTATTTGTGACACACTTAGATGTAGCACGATAATTTGGGATATACATGTTTATAATAAATATATAAATAATGTAGAACCTTGCATCTGGGTTGCAAAACCCCTAGAGAACAGTACAGTAAAGGGAGTGAAGAATCTGGGGCTGATAATATCTGATGCTTCAGTGCACCGGGAGAAGAATAGCCAGCCAAACTGGGGCGACGATCTTGCCTCTGTATAAGTCGTTGGTGAGATCTTATTTGCAATACTGTGTACAGTTCTGGAGCTCACAACTTCAAAAGGATATGAACCAAACGGAGTTGGTCCAGAAAGCTCTATAGTTTATGTATCTGTGTAGTGCTGCATATACCCAGTAGCCCTATGGAAATGTTAAGTAGTTGTATTAGTAGCAGTGGGTGCAAGCTACAGCACAGAACGTGCCGCACTGCAGGGTCAGCCAGGTAAATGCTGTGCGCTCCCATGCAGGAAGCCAGGTCAGGTTTTCCATTCCTTGGGTCAGCCCAGGCTGGGGGCGCTTCGGAGGCAACATTCACAGGCCCCGGGGTGGGGGATGAGAGCTTCATGGTCATTGCTTAAAGGTGACACCTAGAGGCCACATTTAGGGCCCATGATTGTAGGGGTTTGGAAGGAGGTCTTGATGTATTGACCCTAACCCAGGACCATGACTGGACTAAATGTACATTGGAAGGGGAGACAAAAATCACCAGGTAATTGCAAAGGAAGGCCTCATGGCCCTAGGTCCCAGCTCTGGTTCCAGCTGAGCTGGAAATATAAAGGAGCAGGGGAAAAATGCAGGTCAAAAAAAGAATAAACTTGCCACACTGCTGATGTGATAATCCATGTTGTGCTCATTTTCAAATGAATCATGAACAAAGGTCATGGCTAGGCTGGTTCTAGGGCTGCAAGAACAGGTTTCCCTTCTCTGCTCACTATTGAACTCAGAAAACCTGCAATAATAATAACTTATGCAGCTTGTGAATCTCTAAATAGGAAAATTGCAACTGGTTTACACAGTGTTCCCACCCTACCGGTCCGTGTTTCACGAAATATTCTTAATTTCCATGGATTAGCTGTTGATCTTTTCCCATGTTGGTTTGACAGCAAACCCACACGCCTATTGTTTTAACCTAAAAGACGTCTACAGTTGTCTCCAAATGATTTCCTGGTGTCAGGTCCTTGGTGCCTGATTTAATAGCAAAAGCTGGTATGTCATATCTCTATGTTCATATAAAATGTTCTTATTTATAGTTATATTATAAATGCATATTGTTGGAAAATGGCTCTGAATTGATGGGCCTTGTTACTTTTTTCATTATTGTCCATTTGTGGAGAAGCCAAAACTTGAGTCTCAGATGTGAGGGGCACACAGAGGGTATTTTTTTTTTCTGAACTAAATCACATTTGTCCTCATCTATAGCTTCCTCCAGTTTCTCTCCAGCTGAGGCTAATCTGTTCTTAAGATACTGCTCCTAGTTTGATTCATTTATTTGTGCTTGCCTTACAGCTACGGACAATAGGCATAATTTTTCATTCCAGGATCTTTCCCAGAAGTTCTCCACCCTGTCTCCGTACCCTTACATTCCTTCTCATTTCCTTTTCTGTGCACCACAGCATGAAAAACATATGCATAAAGATCTCTTTCACTATTTCTCAGGTAGTATTTCAAATTCTCAAATCAACAGAAAGTAACTTGACCAGGAAGGTCATTAAAGCTAAATCATCAACACAAGTTCTGCATTTTGTTTTGATGTTTCACTGCAGTCATTAGGGGATGTGATATATCATTTCTTTTCTTCAGATTTAACTGACCATGTTTGGTAAGAATGATTCTGAGCAGTATGATCAAAGAAACCTAACAACTGACGAGAGGAAATCTCTGATGGACTACAACCAACCAGTTTCACTGTGTTATCCACAGCCAAAATTGCAAGGTTTTTTCCTTGATATATTAATAATATTAAAAGAGATTACCATAGCCTTGCTTCTCTTCTCCATATTGTTGTGAATACAGGGTGTCATTGACCTTAGGTTCTAACGTGGAACGTATAGTTGAATATCCATGTGAGAACTGTTAATCCTGATCCATTAATACAAGGGGGGGTAACTCCAGTCCTCAAGAGCCACGAACAGGCCTGGTTTTCAGGATGTCCCCAATGAATATGCATGGGATAGATTTGCATGCACTGCCTCCTTTGTGTGCAAATCTATCTCATGTATATTCATTGGGGAAATCCTGAAAACCAGGCCTGTTTGTGGCACTCGAAGACCAGAGTTGGCCATCCCTGCGTTAATGTATAATAAACTCCCTCCTTAAAAATCTGTTAAATCTTCTGTAATATAAAGCCATGATCTTTTGTGTGCTTTACTCTGTGTGACATAAGCTACCACCCAAGATAAGTTATCCAAATGAACCAGTGCTTTTTAGGCATCGTTTGAAAACACTTTTATTTGTAGCAGATTAATGCATACATTTTCTGCAGCTTTTTTTTGTTTTGCTCTGTTGATGTTTTCTATGTTTTTATGTTTGTATGTAATATGTTGTTATGGCATTTTTATGTGTAACTGTACTATTGTAATGTGTTTTTGTTTTTTTGTAAACCAGTCTGGGTGTTCACAGAAGGACAGGATATAAAACCAAATAAATACATATCAGAGCTAACTTATTCCAATTCATTTAATTAGAGTAGGACTTTCTAAGACTTTTCATTTGTAACACCGATATCTTTACAAAGTATTTACCTTTGTCTGGATCCCATTTACTCTGGGTAGATCAAAAAATACAAATATCATCCCCTGACTGTACACATAAGATGGATATTTTGTCATATACATTAATCACCACTTCTATCAGTAATACTAGGGGTCAGATCAAACAAAATAAAGGCAAAAATGTGTCAAAACCCTGCAAGTCAATTCTACTTATAGAAGAGAAAAAAATTCTACAGAAATATTTTATAAGCAAAAACCTTTACATAAAGTTCTGCAGAGCTTTTGTCCCTCAAAGGCTGCATTTAAGGACCGGGCAAAATTCCCCTGTTGTCTTTTGTATAAGATTTTATTTGCACATTTTATTTCTCTGGCAGAATTGAAGGAAATCAAAAACTTCAAGCAAAAGATGCACCATTTCAAAACGGGGCTAACAAATTGACTTTGATCCACAAAGTTTCCTATTGCGCCTTTAGGCTTCGAGCTCTATAGGAATCGGGGATGGGATCAAATCGGGGATGGGATCAAAGCTCGACTATTGCAACTCCCTGCTACTAGGTCTACCCAACAACACGATCAAACCATTACAGATGGTACAGAATTCTGCTGCCAGAATTCTAACAAGCACTAACAAAAAAGATCACATCACCCCAATCCTTAGTAATCTACATTGGCTTCCCATTAAACAAAGGATACTCTATAAGGTACTCACAATCATCCACAAAGCGACAAACAAAATAGCTCCCATCACGTTAAGCTTTCAACTCCAACCGCACACATCTTCCAGACCTATCAGAAGCGCTTACAAAGGATCACTGCATGCCCAACAAGTAAAATCATCTCTGAGCAAAAGAGCGCTATCCTTAGCAGGCCCCCACCAGTGGAACATGCTCCCCCCAAATCTAAGACTTGAACCCAATCATCAAGAGTTCAAAAAAAGGCTAAAGACTCTTCTTTTCCAACAAGCCTTCCCAGACTCACAATCCTACCAAGACGGAAAGTCTTCCAAATAAGAAGTATCCCCTAATTATGGTCACCATACCAAGTCCTACCTTCAGGTCTCTGCAACTGGACAACAATCTTTGAGTTCTAAAAATTAATCTTATTTATATTTTCCTCTGCAACTGGACTACAATTTCTAAGTTCAAAATTCATTTTATCTTATTATTTATATTTGGCATGGTTAATATGTCACTATATCCAAGTTAAATATTTAAATTATACAGTTTATATTACATAATTTTATTAATTACAAGTAAAACTATTCTATATTATTTATTATCATTATGTTAAATTGTCATCCAGTTATAATGTTCCATATGTACCACTGTTCTATGTAAAGCCCCCTTATCTCTGTTGGGCAGTTTATCGTTATATGTAAACCGGAGTGAATTATAGTCTCTATAAGAACCTCGGTATATAAAAATTAAAAATAAATAAATAAATAAATAAATAGCATAAGCCTTCATTCCAAACTACCTGGGGATTGTTTTCCCCTGTTTTATTTATATCCCCTGCCGACTTCCTTCGGTGCAGGGAGACTTGCCCCAGGTTCCTTCCAGAACCCTGCGATCATGGGCCCTAAATCTGGCTTTCTACGATGGCACCTTTACACGATGGCTATGACTTCCTCTTCAGGGCCAATGAACGCTCAAAGCTTCCCTAGCCCTGGCCAACCCGGGAAGTGGAAAACCTGAGCCAAAGACCGAACCCAGATTCCTCCTCCACTGAGCCACTGGTCTGGCCCCTTATTTTGTTTCTATGGCAGAATTCATGCCTGCATGGCATAGACATAGAGGGACTTCGGTGGGGGTGAGGGAGGAGGTCCTGTGGCAGCAAAGTAAGCAGACATGAGATCAGACTATGTGGACCGAGTGGTTCTTCTGTGTTTCTAATTTTCCTCAGTCCTTGAATCCAGCCCTGTAACCTGGGTAGTATTCCTCCCCGTATGTCTGCAAACACCACGTCCTCAGACATGTCACTCCTAGAAAGGCAGATTTGCTGATGCTGTGAAGTGTCACGTTGAGAGTTTTCTACTTCCAAAGGACTGGCATTGTAACAATGCACTGCTCTGTTCCCCTCAGGAGTCACGTTTAATATGCAGCCAGCGGAGCACCAAAAACTGAAGCCTTCTTGTTTCAATAAGCTGCTTTCTTCTTACTACAGGTGGTAACAGACTAATCTAGCTTTGACAAAAGTACCCAATAAATCAGATCTTAATGCTAGTACTGTTTACATGTCTGTGAGTCTTTCTCATACTTAGTTCTATTTTAAATCTTATTTCATTGCTTTAATTTTGTTTTCCACTTTGAATCCCAGCCTTTAGCTACAGCCGCACATAAGATCCAAACACTGGCCTAGATTCATCATTCCACTATAAATATAGCGGAATGAACGCCCCCCTAGCACCAGTAGAAAAGCTGTAGGTATTTCTGGTACTATTGCTGACGATAATGTGTGAAATATTATTGCCCTCAGTGCTACCGGCACCTCATTATTCCAAACCCCGCCCAAACCCCTACTCTTTTGATTTAAATTTGAAATTTAAATATTCAGTTCGTGATGCGATAAGGCGCTATCGCAATTTGATAAATGACCTGGACTGATTCTCACTGTCAGTATAAATCTGCACGGATGATAGATTAGGTGTTACCGCAGACAAATTTTATCGATGACTTAATGTTAGGGTCCTCTGAAAATCAAGAGCGCATACCTCTGAGAGATCCATATTCAAAATCTTTGTCTGGCTAAGATCAGGAACCAGCCAGACAAAATGTAAGCTTTGAATTTCCTCACCTTGTTGACCGCCACTGATTTATTGTTGGAGCTTCCATCAGCTTTGAGCTCAGGACGCTCAAGGCTTGGCAATTCAGTTGCGCTGCCGATGGGACGGAGCGCAACCGGGAACTCTCCAGCTTGGAGCAAGGGGAAGGTGTGCCCTTGCGGTGAGGACAGTCCAAGTCTGGGAGTCAGGAACATGGATCATAGACGTGGAGCTTGGAGCGTAGACATGGAGATTGGAATGAGGGCATTGACGGGAAGCTGAGACAAAGACAGGAAAAAGAGAGGGATGAGCAAGACCCTCAGGCGCCCTACACAGCACATGGGGCAGGCTCAGGAAGTCTCTTAGCACAGGATTGCAGTAACCCCTTGGATCCCCCGGAGTTGGGACTTGGAACTTGGAAGATAAAACTTGGAAGTTCAGATAAAAGCAGGGAATCTCCGGAGGCACAGGTCCTACAGAACCTGGAGCATTAAGACCGGGATACATTATGGAACTTGGGACATCAGGGTATCATGGAACATTAGGAAGATCAGGACATCACAGAACATCAGGAACAACAGGACAATCAGGACATAGACCAAGAAGATACAGAAAAGTCCATGGACAAAGATCAGGATGCCTGGTTAGGAGCTGGAGACGAGAAGTCCTTGGGAGGACTAGCCCCTTGCTGAAGCAAAGATGGACTGACTGAAGAGCCCTTTTTTAGGGCTGGAAGTAGGGAACTCCCTGGGAGGAGTCCAGGAAGGCCACAACTGGCTGGTCCTTTAAATACAAGAAGAAGCCACGGCTGCGCCCCCTAGGCAGAGATTGCAGGACCCTGGACAGCGGCCATGCTTGCCGTGGAGGAGAGGAGATGGAGCAAGCCTCATGGCAGGCCCGATGAGGGAGCGGCAGCATCCAGGCTGCATCGAGGAGGCTGAAGAATGGCTTCCTGCCACAGAACAAGGGCCCCTCCATGGGGGGGGGGGCGGGGGGCAAGGAACGCTGGTGGCCTCATGCCGCAAGGAAAAAGGCAAGATGGCGATCAGACCACGGACACACAGAATCGGGGTGGCCAGCTGTAGCAACAGTTAGGCGGCTCCTGCTGCCAGGAAAGTCAGGGGATGCGGCCTACCGCACCGCGGAGGTAAGAGACCTCTCATGGCTTCAACCACGGGGGGGATCGCAACAGCACTCCCCCTTAAAGGGGGTCCTCTTCTCTCCTTCGGGAGGTCCAGGAAGGACAACTGGAACTGAAATGGTGCAGACGCCTCCTGCAGGTCGTGAGAAGAACATGGAAAAAAGAGGAACAAGGAAACAAACAAAGGAACAAGAGAACACCACAAGGAAACACGGAATGGAACAGGAAAACACGGAATGGAAGAAGAAACAAGGAATGGAACAAGAAACATGGAATGGAACAGGAAACACGGAGCAAGGAAACAAGAACAAATAAATGGAACGAGAACAAGCAAATGGAACAAGAAACAAGCAGAGCAGAAGAGAACAAGAACAGAGCAGCAGAGCACAAGAACAGGACAAGAAGCAGCAGAGCACAAGAACAGGACAAGAAGCAGCGGAGCAAGAAACAAGAGAACAGCGGAAAGTAAGAAACAGCGGAGCAGGGAGCAAGAAACAGCTGAGCACAAGAACAGCAGACAAGCAAGAACAGAACAAGCAAGAAATCGAGAACAAGACAAGGAAGCAAGACAAGGAACAAATGAAGAATAACAAGAGAAGGAACAAGAGAAACACAACAAGAGAACAAGACAAGGAAGACACGGGTGGGAATCCAGGGTGGGATCAGGCTGAGCAGCAAACATCAGGTGGGGCGCAGGCGCCTCCTGCAGGTCATAGAACCCCAACCTGGGATTGATCAAGAAAGTCTGAATGCAGGTGCCTCCAGCAGGTCGTAGAATCAGAAGCGCTGGCGCCTCCAGCAGGTTGTGGAATCAGGAGAGCTGGTGCCTCCAGCAGGTTGTGGAATCAGGAGAGCTGGTGCCTCCAGCAGGTCGTCGAGAAAGTCCAAAAAAAATTATTTTTCTGGAGTCCAGAACATGACCTGGGACAAGGGTAGCCCCACTGGGTACAAGGCTTCGGCAATTCTGTTGGAGCTTGCGTTGGCTTTGAGCTCAGTATGCTCAAGGCTTGGCAATTCAGTTGTGCAGCCGATGGGATGGAGCGCAACCGGGAACTCTCCAATATGGAGCAAGGGGAAAGTGTGCCCTTGCGGTGAGGACAGTCCAAGTCTGGGAGTCAGGAACGTGGATCATAGACATGGAGCTTGGAATGTAGACATGGAGCTTGGAACAAAGACATTGACGGGAAGCTGAGACAAAGACAGGAAACAGAGAGGGATGAGTAAGATCCTCAGGTGCCCTACACAGCAGGTGGGGCTGGTCGCGGACCATGAGGAAGAGTGGGGCAGGCTCAGGAAGTCTCCTAGCACAGGATTGCAGTAACCTCTTGGATCCTCCGGAGTCGGGACTTGGAACTTGGAAGATAAAACTTGTAATTTGGAAGTTCAGATAAAAGCAGGGAATCTCCAGCAGTACGGGTCCTACAGAACCTGGAGCATTAGGACCAGGATACATTACGGAACTTGGGACATCAGGACATCATGTAACATTAGGAAGATCAGGATATTATGGAACATCAGGACATCACGGAACATCAGGAACAACAGGACAATCAGGACATAGACCAAGAAGATACAGAAAAGTCCATGGACAAATATCAGGATGCCTGGTTAGGAGCTGGAGACGAGAAGTCCTTGGGAGGACTAGCCCCTTGCTGAAGCAAAGACGGACTGACTGAAGAGCCCTTTTATAGGGCTGGAAGTAGGGAGCTCCATGGGAGGAATCCAGGACGGCCACACCTGGCTGGCCCTTTAAATACAGGAAGCATCGAGGAGGCTGAAGAGCGGCTTTCTGCCGCAGGAACAAGGGCCCCTCTGCCACGGGGGGCAAGGAACGCCGGCGGCCTCATGCCGCAAGGGAAAAGGCCTGGCACAGCTCCTGCCATGTGGGCAAGATGGCGGCCGGACCACGGTCCCACGGCGTTGGGGTGGCCGGCTGGAGCAACAGTCGGACGGCTCCTGCCGCCAGGAAAGTCCGAGGATGCGGCCTACCACGCCGCGGAGGTAAGAGACCTCCCGTGGCTCCGACTATGGGAGGGATCGCAACATTTATATGGGTGTTTACCTGAATAAAAGGTCTTTCGGGGGCTAATTCAACCAGACAACTTAGTTGGATAACACCAATAGTCATTGCCTGACAGCAGACCTAAAATTATCCAGATAACTTTATCCACATAGCTAGTACTTCATCAGAGCCTATTCAGTGGAGCACATAACCGACTGCATTTTGCTGAATATCCGAGTAGTCATTTGGGTAACCTTACCCCCCAATAACTCACCCACTTGTCGGCTCTGAATATCTGAGAGTTTTGGGGGGGGAAAAAAGTGTAAATACAATCCAGTTTCTGAAACATTCTCCTAAAGCCACAAACTAGCATGCTCCTCACCCAAAACTATTTTCCAGTCAGGAACACTGCTGGGTAGCATTACACATTATTTACCCATAAAATCATAGAACAAACAGTAGTTTCTCGTGTCTTTTAACAAGCATCTCAGCTCTAATGCAACCCTCGGGCTTCCTTTAGAGAATAATTTCTTGGAGTCAAAGCTGTGTCAGACACCATACTGAAGGTCTAAGGAAATAAAGAAAAAAGCTACAAGAATAGAATTTGTAAAATCAGTGAAGGGTAATGTGTGAATAAAGGGGTCATTTTCAGAAGCATTTACACGTGCAAATGGCCTTTATTGGAAATTACCCAGGGATCGCATGGTTGAAAGCATGCACAGAAGCAAATTCACATGTGCCTTTATGTGTGCTTCAAAGAGGTGCTCCCAAGGGCGGGATTGGTGCAGGGAAACCATTCATGACCATAGTTTGGATTTTCAGAAGTATGCACATACATGGATGTGCTAATCTGTGCTCCACATACACCCACTAATTTTCAAAGCAGAGTTAAGCATGCAAATGTAGTCACTTTGAAAAGGAGGGCTTTCTACCCTCAAGATCAAAATTGTAGAGCATATAGAAAGACATGGTTTAATGGAACAGTCAACATGGATTTACCCAAGGGAAGTCTTGCCTAACAAATCTGCTTCATTTTTTTGAAGGGGTTAATAAACATGTGGATAAAGGTGAACCGGTAGATGTAGTGTATTTGGATTTTCAGAAGGCATTTGACAAAGTCCCTCATGAGAGGCTTCTACGAAAACTAAAAAGTCATGGGATAGGAGGCGATGTCCTTTCGTGGATTACAAACTGGTTAAAAGACAGGAAACAGAGAGTAGGATTAAATGTCAATTTTCTCAGTGGAAAAGGGTAAACAGTGGAGTACCTCAGGGATCTGTATTGGGACCGGTGCTTTTCAATATATATATAAATGATCTGGAAAGGAATACGACGAGTGAGGTTATCAAATTTGCGGATGATACAAAATTATTCAGAGTAGTTAAATCACAGGCAGACTGTAATACATTACAGGAGGACCTTGCAAGACTGGAAGATTGGGCATCCAAATGGCAGATGAAATTTAATGTGGACAAGTGCAAGGTGATGCATATAGGGAAAAATAACCCTTGCTGTAGTTACACGATGTTAGGTTCCATGTTAGGAGCTACCACCCAGGAAAAAGATCTAGGCATCATAGTGGATAATACTTTAAAATCGTCGGCTCAGTGTGCTGCTGCAGTCAAAAAAGCAAATAGAATGTTAGGAATTATTAGGAAGGGAATGGTTAATAGAACGGAAAATGTCATAATGCCTCTGTATCGCTCCATGGTGAGACCGCACCTTGAATACTGTGTACAATTCTGGTCGCCGCATCTCAAAAAAGATATAGTTGCGATGGAGAATGTACAGAGAAGGGCAACCAAAATGATAAAGGGGATGGAACAGATCCCCTATGAGGAAAGGCTGAACAGCTTAGGGCTGTTCAGCTTGGAGAAGAGTCAGCTGAGGGGGGATATGATAGAGGTCTTTAAGATCATGAGAGGTCTTGAACGAGTAGATGTGACTCGGTTATTTACACTTTCGAATAATAGAAGGACTAGGGGGCATTCCATGAAGTTAGCAAGTAGCACATTTAAGACTAATCGGAGAAAATTCTTTTTCAGTCAACGCACAATAAAGCTCTGGAATTGGTTGCCAGAGAAGGTAGTTAGTGCAGTTAGTGTAGCTGGGTTCAAAAAAGGTTTGGATAAGTTCTTGGAGGAGAAGTCCATTAATGGCTATTAATCAATTATACTTAGGGAATAGCCACTGCTATTAATTGCATCAGTAGCATGGGATCTTCTTAGTGTTTGGGTAATTGCCAGGTTCTTGTGGCCTGGTTTTTGGCCTCTGTTGGAAACAGGATGCTGGGCTTGATGGACCCTTGGTCTGTCCCAGCATGGCAATTTCTTATGTTCTTATGTTCTTAAAATGTGAATGTGACATTAATGAGCACTGAGGATGTGCTCTGTATCTCACAGAAAAATGTCAGCAAAGTCAGAGTGTTTCTGTAACAAGAAAAGTAAATATTTTGGTCAGTTACATTATTCTTTCTTCTTTGGTGAGTCTACAACTTAATATAAACTCGAAATGTCATTCTAATGAAATACAAACCGATATGAATGGCTTCCAAACAAAAGTACAACATTCTAGGAGAAAATAATTTTGCCCAAATCCTGGGTCCGTCCAAACATTGGAAAATTGTATTCCCATTGCAATTATTAATGGTATCTGTGTTTGATTAAGAGTTTTATTAATCTTTTTAATAAATGGTGCTAAATAGTGCAAGAAATCATGCAATGGTGAAAAAGGTTTGGTGTTGTTAAAGCACCAATAAGAATTAGCTGTTTAGAAACAATTCTTAACTTTTTTATCTGCATACATTTTACGAGGGGTCATTGATTTAAGAGTGATACATTGTGCAGATATCTTGTGATAAGTGCATTGAAGTCCTATATATATATATATATATATATATATATATATATATATATATATATATATACACTGACATATATTTAATATAACTTTGACCAAATATTATCTTTCCCATGTAGTATTTTTATTGTATTAATTTATAAAAATTGTCTTGCAGCATATGCAAATAAAGGCAGCTAAAAAAAAAAATGCCTCCTATTAATTGCACATCTTGTGATGGTTGAAGCCTTGCCTACTTCCTGATGACTTCCGTCCGGTCTTGCAGGAATTGGTGTTATCAAGTTTAGATTACTGTGATTCTCTGAATGTCGGTCTACCACCCACAGTGCTGAAAACCCTGCAGGTCATGCAGAACCGCTGCTGCCAGACATCTTACAGGAATTGACAATTTATCACTGCGATCACAGTTCCTCCTGTGCTACACTCACTTCCCTGGCTACCCCAGCAGTGGATCAGGCTTAAGATAGCAATTTTAGCACACCGCGAGTTGAGCCAAGACATATGCATGTGTGCGGGTTCCTTGCTAAAAACCTACAAGCCTTCCAAAGTTTTAAGATCAGCTGGGAGAAACCTTCTTGAGGTATTACTGCTCATCAGACAAGATTAGATGAGACTGGGAGAGAACCCTTTTGTTTTTTTTGTGGCAAGACTGCAAATCTGGAATGCGCTTCTGGATGAAATTAAGGCCATTGAGTGCTTCTTCACATTTAAAATGCAAGTCAGTGCCTTCTTTTTTAAGCAAGCTTATGGTGTGGTTTAATTACTTGCAAGTTCTGGTTCTGTAAAAGGCTAATTATTAATTTTTACTGTTCTGTTTTATGATTTTGGTATGTTTTAACTGATACTTTATTTAAATTCACACTTCTCAGAGCACGTATAAACAGGCAACCGCACGAGGTCAAAGATGTAAACCAGAGTCCGTGACTATCCTATGATCCTGGCCGCCAGCACTACACAGCCATCCAGACACTGCTCGATCATACTAACCACTGTTAGATACTGTCTGTTACTAAATATTCTAGGCAAGGTTCTCGTCATCAGTACGGAAAATCTACAGGTACTCCCTCCAGTGAAAGTATGGTTAAAGTTAAGACGATAGAGGGGGAAGGTTCTGGGGGAAGTAAACATGGACTTTAGTCAAAGATGCAGGTTACGGCCGGAATTCGGAGGACATGGTTGGTTACCACCCCGGGGTGAATCAAAATAACTCAAAATGTTTGTAGTTCGGGACCAGCTTGATAGCAAGAAGGATCTCCGAGTACTGCACCCACTGTTATGAGAAAATTATTGTTTATTGTTCACTGTACTTTATGGTACTCTATTACTGTGTTTTTGTTATGTTTTCAAGCTGTGATGTTCAAATTTGTATAGCTCTTGACACTTCAATAAACATAAGAGAAAAAAAAAGATTAAAACCATATTAATTAAAGTTCAAAAGCTTCCAGTTTCTGCCCAGGACCATGTTTCAAATAGGAACTTGCCTAGGGGCACTTAGCCTATGGAGGACACCAGCCTCCTCATGGAGGCGCCAACTTGTGCCCACCAGAAGTGACTGCCACAGAAGTGCATTCAGGACGAAGCTGCATTTTCAGCCGTGATTTTCAAAAGTGCTTCCTTCCTACTTCTCCCAATCCTTTGGATTTCTGGAGGGGCAATCCCCTTGTCTAGGGGTGTAAGCGCTACAAATATGGCCCTGTCTCTGTCATTTCCTTATTTAGATGAAACTGCAAAAGTTTGCAATCCTCCTATCGGGGAAACACCCTGCTCTGGAGTGGTTTCTTGTAACAATATTATGTACTAGCCTGATATAAAATACACCCTCCACTCTACAACTAACAGCTTATACCGTAACTCAGCAATGTTTCAGGATATCATTTGATTACCATCATTGAGAGGCACGCTAAAGGCCCATCCGCTCAAAACTTCACTTAGTAAAAGAGCTCTTTCCACCGCTGGACCTAAACTCTGGAACTCTCTCCCTCCTGACCTGAGATTGGCACAATCGACACCCACCTTTAAAAAGAGACTCAAGACTTGGTTGTTTAATCAAGCATTCTCCTAATCCCAATAACTATTCTGATCTTTTCAATAATCGACCTCAGGCCCGACTCAGTCAATTCCGAAAATATATTCTCCTATATTATATTGTATTTAAATTGTACTCTCCTTGCTCCGTTGAAGTTATTTATTGCTCTCATTAAGTTATTTTATTTATTTCCAAGTTAAATCTTCCCTGTTCTCTGTAAGACATTATTCTATATTCTGTCAATTTTATTGTTACAATGTAAACCGAATTGATTAGTAACTTTGTTACTAGAACTTCGGTATATAAAACTGTTAAAAAAAAATAAAAAAATAAATTGATTCTTTGTCATTCTTGAGATATATTTACAAACGCGGGATGTGTAGCTGTTGTGACTTTCTGCCTTATTCAGTTTTTAGAGTCACAAGGAAATAGAACAAGTTACTTTATCCTGTACCTCTACCCAACCTGTATTAAATTGCCACTGTTTTGTATGCACCAAGTGAGAAATATATAACTTCCTAAATCCAACTGATTGAGTATTTCTTTCAAAGGTGGAATCTTTTTCATATGTACTAAGTTTTTGTCTAGTAATTTAGGGTCCGACTTAAAATGCTAAGAAATATACTTATTAAAGGACAAAAGAATGTAATGAATTCCCAGAGTTTAGTTTAACATTATGAAGAGTAAAGTTTTCTGATTACCTGAGCTTTATTCCCATCATAAAGAATTGGCGAAAAACCTTATTAAACCAAACCCACAATTAAATTCTCTATTTCTTAGCTTATTTTGGGGCATACTATCCTAATGTTTGCCATTAGAATTCATCATAGCAGCCTCAATTATCTTTTCCATCAAAGACAAACATACTTTGATTACATCATACAATTATCTATTGTGATAGAATGTTCTTAACCAACATTAGTTTTATCTTCCAGTGTAGAATTACATTTCTGTTAGAAAAAATGGTATTACATGAGTATGAATAGCTAGAGAATATTTATTTATTTGTTTGGTTTTATGGACCGATGTTCTGAATCAATCACATTGGTTTACATCAATAAATATCACAACTTAAAATACATTATAAAACACAAAATAAAAAACATCAACCTAAAATAGCTTAAACAAACAAAATCAATAAATTAGTCTAATATACAGTAAGATTACAAAATGAAGCCTAAAATTTTATAATAAAAATGCAATAAAAGCCAGATTAAGATCTTTAAATTCTTTTCAAAATATGTCTTCTTTCTCCAACTATTAGCTTGGACAATTATGTCACATTCTCATCTTCTTCTAAAAGACAGGAAACAGAGAGTAGGATTAAATGGACAATTTTCTCAGTGGAAGGGAGTGGACAGTGGAGTGCCTCAGGGATCTGTATTGGGACCCTTACTTTTCAATATATTTATAAATGATCTGGAAAGAAATACGACGAGTGAGATAATCAAATTTGCAGATGACACAAAATTGTTCAGAGTAGTTAAATCACAAGCAGATTGTGATAAATTGCAGGAAGACCTTGTGAGACTGGAAAATTGGGCATCCAAATGGCAGATGACATTTAATGTGGATAAGTGCAAGGTGATGCATATAGGGAAAAATAACCCATGCTATAATTACACAATGTTGGGTTCCATATTAGGTGCTACAACCCAAGAAAGAGATCTAGGTGTCATAGTGGATAACACATTGAAATCGGTTCAGTGTGCTGCGGCAGTCAAAAAAGCAAACAGAATGTTGGGAATTATTAGAAAGGGAATGGTGAATAAAACGGAAAATGTCATAATGCCTCTGTATCACTCCATGGTGAGACCACACCTTGAATACTATGTACAATTCTGGTCGCCGCATCTCAAAAAAGATATAATTGCGATGGAGAAGGTACAGAGAAGGGCTACCAAAATGATAAGGGGAATGGAACAGCTCCCCTATGAGGAAAGACTAAAGAGGTTAGGACTTTTCAGCTTGGAGAAGAGACGACTGAGGGGGGATATGATAGAGATGTTTAAAATCATGAAAGGTCTAGAACGGGTAGATGTGAATTGGTTATTTACTCTTTCGGATAGTAGAAAGACTAGAGGGCACTCCATGAAGTTAGCATGTGGCACAATTAAAACTAATCGGAGAAAGTTCTTTTTTACTCAATGCACAATTAAAATCTGGAATTTGTTGCCAGAGGATGTGGTTAGTGCAGTTAGTATAGCTGTGTTTAAAAAAGGATTGGATAAGTTCTTGGAGGAGAAGTCCATTACCTGCTATTAAGTTCACTTAGCCACTGCCATTAGCAATGGTTACATGGAATAGACTTAGTTTTTGGGTACTTGCCAGGTTCTTATGGCCTGGATTGGCCACTGTTGGAAACAGGATGCTGGGCTTGATGGACCCTTGGTCTGACCCAGTATGGCATTTTCTTATGTTCCTATGGGGTCGTCCTCCCCTGCTGCTGCAGGGGAGGACGACCCCAGACCCGTGGAGGAGCCAGTGAGGTGAGCAGGCCTGGGCGCGGGCCCGAGCGCAGACAAGGCGCACAACAACCCTTGCCTGACTACTGGACCTTCTTTGAATGCCACCTGCCACTGACCACTGCCTGACTACTGGAGATTCCTTGAATACCGCTAGTTTGAACCGAGCTTTTTTTTGACTTCTTCAGTATGCCCCAGCTTCAGTTATGGATCTTCAGATTATCAGCAAAGGCCCCAACCTAAGACCTGCCAGCCCCAGCACTCAAAGACTGTACCTGAGGGAAATGTGAGCTGGTATAGGCAAAGCTCCAGTTGGGTCTCTGCCTCTTCTGACTCCACCAGCCAATGGTGAGGACCCTGCAGGTTGCAACAATTCCACCTCGGTTAAAGACTTCATGCACACAACATGTACTGCCATTCATTAGTGAATAAAGGGATATTTTTAATGTTTGACAACCTTATTGTGTGTTACTGTACATTTTTAGCATTCATTATTGGAGGGTAGGGAACTTTTTGTAAATAATGGGCCACAATAGCAATGATTAGGCCCTCAAGGGCCACTTTATCTGGTTCCAGGGCAAGGTCCCCCTCTGAGCCGAATTACTGTGGAGGCCCCATTCTGAATCAGAAATGGATTTTCCAATAAGCACACGAGGCTTGTGCCTGGAGTGGCAGTAATCTGGAGGCAGTAGGCCGGTTGATGATTTGCTGCTTCCCAGCTCTGTTGAAGCTCAGTCAACCGAGAATAGCCCTCTGCTTACCATTCCAGCCCGCCCTCGCCCATGTAGCCAGCAGTCTAGGAGAGGGTGAGGTTGGAGTGGACAGAGTAGAACAAAGAAAAGTTGCTCTGCTCCCAAATGCAGTCCCTCTCCTGTCATCCTCTCCTTCCCCTGGCCTTACACCTTCTCCTCAGCCAATTCCTGGTAATCTTCCTTCCCATCGCCCCTTCCATGGTCTCCTCCCTCCTTTTCTCTCCCCATCCATAAGATTTCCCTGTGCTGAAATCTGAGATCCCTCTTCCTCACCCAATAAAAAAAAAATTATACGGACATGAACACGGTTGAAAAACTACTTTATTTACATAATGTAAGCTATAACGGGCCGATACAGTAAAAAACGCGGGAGAGCGGTCGAGCGCGGGCCCGCTCTCCCGGCACGCGTCCAGGCCACCCTCCTGTGCACACGATTCAGTAAATAAATGTATTTAAATTAGGACTGGCGGTAAAAAGAGGCGCTAGGGACACTAGTGCGTCCCTAGCGCCTCTTTTCGGACAGGAGCGGTGGCTGTCAGCGGGTTTGACAGCTGACGCTCAATTTTGCTGGCGTCGGTTCTCGAGCCGAGTTCAAATTTTTTTTTTTTTTTACTTTTTGTAACTTTCAGAACCTCCAGCTTAATATCGCCATGATATTAAGTTGGAGGGTGTACAGAAAAGCAGTTTTTACTGCTTTTCTGTGTACTTTCCCTTTGGGTAGGTACTCATTTCTGAAAGTAAAATGTGCGGCTTGGCTGCACATTTTACTTTCTGAATCGCGCAGGAATACCTAATAGGGCCATCAACATGCATTTGCATGTTGCGGGCGCTATTAGTCTTGGGGGGTGGGTTGGACACGCGTTTTGAACGCGCTATTACCCCTTACTGAATAAGGGGTAAAGCTAGCACGTCAAAAACATGCGTCCAAATGCTGGTTGACAGTGCGCTCCATCGGAGCGCACTGTACTATATCAGCCTGTAAGATAGAAGGGTTTGACATTGTGTTTCAGAATGTTCTAATTCTCACCACAGAATCTACACCTGAGCTGCCACAAGATACCGTGGGGCTGTGCCTTAGACCTTCTACTCCAAAACATCATCTTGGTAATAATATCGCTAAATGTCTGATATAAATGTTATATTTTGTTTTAATTTTCTGGTTTTAGAGATTTTATTGTTATTTATTGCCTTGTGAAGTTACGCTCCTTAACGGTGACTTTCCACATTGACGGAGGGCAGTTTTTCAAAGGGGCTCATTAATGTGCATAAATTGCTATTTACAGACTTAAATGGTTTTGAAAATTGCCCTCTTAATGTTCCCTTCCTGGATTTCTTTTCCAAGGGGTAGAAAAGTGTGCTCAGAGTTACCTGGTGGAGGAAGAACAATACAAAATGAAGAACGCTGGCCATATTTTGGAGTGGGCAGCTACCCCCATATTTTGGTGTGCCATTTCTTTTCCCACTTGAATTTGGAAACCCAGCTAAAGAGGCCTCTTTGTGCTGAATTATCCTTTGACCTTCGTCGGGTGCAACAGGTCGTGTACGCTCCAGGTCCTAAAAGGCTTCGTTAAGGCTCACCACCACCACCACCACAGTCCGTTTTCACAGCTTACTGAAGCTTATTCTGAAAGGATTGCTAATAGCAGTATTGACTGGGCCATATGGAGCAGCTAGAAAAGTAATTACATGCCTGGGGCAATGTTTTTATAGCAAGTTTATTGCTTGTAAAATAAACGTTGTGGTATTCATTGAAGGCTGTTTCCACTGCTAGGTCATGGCAGGTGAATTTCTCACATTTATTTTCATTGGTTTCTTAAAAGAAAAGCTATTTCTGCAAAAGTAGTACTTGCCAATAGGTGGAACACAACTAATCTTTTATGATTTAGGCTAAATAAGGTCTTATATGTTTTATGGAGAGATAAGGGTGAAAGTTGTGTTGTTCTACTGCTATATCCTTACAATAAGACTGGCAATCATAAATGAGCTTTTAGTTTGTAAATTCAAATGGCAACAGTAGGGATTATGCCCAGCCCTGGTTTTCCCTTGAAGTTGGGGCAGCTGAAGGCATTGACCAGCCATGCCTCTTATTTTTGCCCTCTTATTTTTTTTATTATTATTTTATTTATGCAGTTTCCATATATATTACAAGCAAAAAAGAACCTCTTGATCAGAAAAGGAAAAGAAAGAAAAAATTAAATTACAAGAAATATACAAAAAAAAAAAAAAGGAGAGGAAATACAATTCTTTCTAGTGCAAAAGTCCACTAATTGAGATCCAATAACACTATTCCAAGAAGGTCCCGAAATTAGGGAGCACAAAGAGGAAAAGCAGTGCATATACAGCGGATTACTTATAATCAAGTTCATTTTCCAAGGGCCACACACGTAAAAGACAGGGGATATGCACTTGGCCGGGACTTGCGCACACCGCACGCATTTTAGAAGGGGACCAGCCACGCGCATAACCCCCTGTTACGCACAGAAATGCTTGGCCCTAAGAAAAGGGCAGGCCGGGGGCATGGTCGAGGTGGGGAGGGGCAGCGCGGGGTGGGGCGGAGGCCGGCCGGGACAGCAGCCATTAGCTACTGTCCCGGGGAACTGCGCGCCGGCAGCCGGCCGGCACATGGAAAACATTTCTGCTCCAGAGGAGCTAGGCAGGAGTTAGGGTGGAGAGGGGAAACGGAAGGAAAGTTAGGCAAGAGTGGACTGGAAGGGAACTGGGAGAGGCCTGATTGCGTCACCACATGTATTTAGCAAAAATTTGCCCCCCCCCCCCCCCCCCCCGCGTGTGCTGCCCGCACATGTGTGCGCGGCCATCAAATTTTATAACATACGTGTGCCGGCACGTGCATGTTATAAAATTGGCGCATCCATGAACCATGCGCTCATGGATGGGCGCGCGCTGCTTTAAAAATCAACCCCACTATGAGGGTACTCATCCATCTAAGAGGGAGTCAGACAGAGATAGATCAGTTCCCGCAGGATGCAAGACCGGCTTATCAGTAAGAAACAAGGATAATTGGGAGGGAGTAAGGACAACATAAGATAGGCCCTTAAATTTTACAAGACATTTACATGGAAACTTTAAAAGAAAAAAAGGCCCCAATGTGTAGGACCCTAGCTCGTATCAGCAGAAATTGCTTCTGCTTCTTCTGCGTTTGCCTGGGGACATCAGGATATACCCTGACTTTAAGATGAAAAAATAATTCAGAACGATGCCTAAAATATCATCTTAAAAGCCAGTCACGATCAGGTTTCAAGACAAAAGTGACCAACATTGTGGCCACTTCCACAAGGGCAGAATCTGAAGTTTCCATATTGGATGGTACCAAGGGATCCATGTCTTGAGAACCCATTTGAGCTTCCTTACCTTTCTTGAAAGGGAGCAGATAATGTGATTTAGATAAAGGGAGGAACCACTTGTTCAGGAACCTTAAATATTTCCATAAGATGTTTCTTGAACATATCCTTTGCAGACATATGTGGAATTCTAGGAAAGTTTATAAAACAAAGGTTTTTCCCATGAATTAGATTTTCCAAATTTTCTAACTTATTCTACAAAAACTGATTTTCTTCAATCAATAGCTCTTCAGTGGGTTTCAGTCCTTGACCCTCTTGTTTAACCTCATGAAATTTCTTCATTAGAGTCTCATTTGAAGGTCATAATTCTGTTTTCATTATCATTAACTTTCACCACCAAAGGATTAAGTTGTGAGGGACTAGAAGCCCCAAGGTTTTCAATAGCCTCCCATGTCAAACCAAGGGTAATCAATTTAGGTCTTACCAAAGTACGTTGAACAAAGTTTGGCAAAAGTCTTGAAGTGGGAATAGAAATAAACTCTGCCTTAGTTTGAGAACTTCCCTCTGTTAGAGAGCCAGCAGACTCCAAACTGGAGCCTTCTCCAGCTTCTCCATTTCTCTCAACAGCGCTTGACCCTGCACGGGGTCCCGGGTCTTCAGCGTCATCTGCCTGTGACCCTCCCCCTTGCCCCCATCAGTACATCTAGGTCTCTGGAGATAGCTGGATCACTGAAGGAACCCTCAAAATTGGTGAAAGTGAGATCGATAGGTCTGGATGGGAGGCATGCCTGTCTTCACCAGTCTCCACAACCAAGGACAACACTCCCGATCACTCCCCACAAACTATGTGAGCAGCCATCGGGCCAGTAATGGTTGAGTCCGATGAGGTAGAAGGGTAAGTCTTCTCCTTAGCCCAACATTTATGGCTTGAATGTGGCATATTGAAGAGGAGAAAAACCTACTCCGATAGAAAAAAGATGGAGCTTACACAAGAATCACTGGTGTGGCCATCTTGGATCTTGCCCTCTTCTATTGCTTCACTCCTATCCTATCATTGCCCATACTGTTAAAACTTGGAGCTGGAACGTGTGGAGCTGAGTACTGGCTGGCAAGGAGGCTGGTGCTGGCTGGAACCTGTGGAGCTGGATGCGAGCTGGAGGCTGTCTGTGGTGCTGGGAGCTGGCTGGAGGGAATCCGATGCAGGCTGAGGGAATCTCTGATACAAGGCGCGTGAAGGTAAGAGTGAGCTTGAGACACAGGAGCAGCATGGAGGTATGTGTGAAAGTGATCAGGATACTGGAACTGGGTGCTGGTACGGATGGACTCAGGATAGCGTGCAGGTAAGAGTGATACTGACTGTAGGTATGAGTGGCTGGACTAAGGGAACCCAGGGAAGCAAGACTGACAATGACTAGACAGACTAACTAGAAAGTACTAACACTAAACATAAAACACAAAAGCCCGAAGGCAACACAGCAAGGCACAAGCCCGAAGGCAAGGTAGCAAGAAGGCTAGAGCAAGGAGCCCAAATGAGCTCAATGCTGAAGCACTGAGGCATTAGCTAGGCAGGGTTATAGAGGAAGTCCAGGTCATGGAGCAGATAGGTAAACCAGAGTGGGCCAGCCAAGAGAGCGTACTCGTGAGGGACCTCTGGTGGTGAGGCGGTTGCACATCAGCCATACGTTTCCAACTGTCTGGCTCTAAGAAACTTGTGGCGGTGTCCATTATATTGGAGCTGGATTTGAAGGAATAAAAGACTGCGATTTATTTTTTTCCCAAGATCCTCACTGATCCAGTTTGCTGATCCCTCTGCAAGTAGATAGGGCTTGCGGTGGTTATTCTTTTATTTTCACCCTAAGATAAGCAAGTTCAATTAGAAGGCGAAGACACACCCACACCGAGCAAGATATTAGCATTTGCGAAAGACTGCGGTGGTAGCGTAGCCAGTTACACTGTTATTTTATTCAAAGCATGGGCAAGAATTTTCTTTCTCCAGGAGTGGAACGTGGTCTGAGGACAGGGTGCTCCAAGGTTACCGAGGACTGGACTGAGGAAGAGAGGCTGAGGATCAACTTGGTGGGGGTGTGGCACTTTATGTCCGGGAGGGTATAGAGTCCAACAGGATAAAGATCATACAAGAGGCTAAATGCTCAGTAGAATCTATATGGGTAGAAATCCCATGTGTGTTAGGTAAGAGTATAGTGATAGGAGTATACTACCATCCACCTGGACAAAATGGTCAGACAGATGATGAAATGCTAAGAGAAATCAGGGAAGCAAACCAATTTGGCAGGGCAATAATAATGGGAGATTTCAATTACCTATCAATATTAAAGTGGAATCAAATCAAATGTGGCTATAGAAGGCGTCAGCAAGCCTGACATTGTGTGACCTTTTTTAAGACACCAACCGGTCTTCTCAATCATTCGCCACATAAAGAAGGCGACTGATTGAGAAGACCGGTTGGTGTCTTAAAAAAGGTCACACAATGTCAGGCTTGCTGACGCCTTCTATAGCCACATTTGATTTGATTTGATTCCACTTTAATATTGATAGCATATGGTTTTGGTGGATATTTTTGACTCTTTGTGCTAATAGATTTCAATTACCCCAATATTGACTGGGTAAATGTAAATCAGGACTTGCTAGAGACATAAAGTTCCTGGATGTAATAAATGATTGCTTCATGGAGCAATTGGTTCAAGAACCAACAAGAGAGGGAGCTATTTTAGATTTAATTCTTAGTGGAACGCAAGATTTGGTGAAAGAAGTAACAGTGGTGGGGCCACTTGGCAACAGTGATCATAACATGATCAAATTTAAACTAATAACTGGAAGGGGGACAATAAGTAAATCTGCAGCTCTAACACTAAATTTAAAAAAGGGAAACTTTGATAAAATGAGGAAAAAAGTTAGAAAAAAACTGAAAGGTGCAGCTGCAAAGGTTAAAAGTGTTCAACAGGCATGGACATTGTTTAAAAATACAATCCTTAGTCCTAGAGGTGCAGTCCATATGTATTCCACGCATAAAGAAAGGTGGAAGGAAGGCAAAATGATTACCATCATGGTTAAAAGGTGAGCTGAAGGAGGCTATTTTAGCCAAAAAATCATCCTTCAAAAATTGGAAGAAGGATCCATCTGAAGAAAATAGGATAAAACATAAGCATTGCCAAGTTAAGTGTAAAACATTGATAAGACAGGCGAAGAGAGAATTTGAAATGAAGTTGGCCATAGAGGCAAAAACTCATAATAAAAACTTTTAAAAATATATCTGAAGCAAGAAACCTGTGAGGGAGTCGGTTGGACCATTAGATGACCGAGGGGTTAAAGGGGCTCTTAGGGAAGATAAGGCCATTGCAGAAAGACTAAATGAATTCTTTGCTTCCATGTTTACTAATGAGGCTGTTGGGGAGATGCCAGTTCCGGAGATGGTTTTCAGGGGTGATGAGTCAGATGAACTGAATGAAATCACTGTGAACCTGGAAGATGTAGTAGACCAGATTGCCAAACTAAAGAGTGGCAAATCACCTGGACCGGATGGTATGCATCCCAAGGTACTGAAGGAACTAAAAAATGAAATTTCTGATCTAACAGTTAAATTTTGTAACCTATCATTAAAATCATCCATTGTACCTGAAGACTGGAGGATGTCCAATGTAACCCCAATATTTAAAAAAGGCACCAGGGGCAATCCAGGTAACTATAGACCAGTGAGCCTGACTTCAGTGCCGGGAAAAATAGTAGAAACTATTCTCAAGATCACAATCGTAGAGCATATAGAAAGACATGGTTTAATGGAACACAGTCAACATGGATTTACCCAAGGGAAGTCTTGCCTAACAAATCTGCTTCATTTTTTTTTGAAAGGGTTAATAAACATGTGGATAAAGGTGAACCGGTAGATGTAGTATATTTGGATTTTCAGAAAGCATTTGACAAAGTCCCTCATGAGAGGCTTCTAAGAAAACTAAAAAGGCATGGGATAGGAGGCGATGTCCTTTCGTGGATTACATACTGGCTAAAAGACAGGAAACAGAGAATAGGATTAAATGGTCAATTTTCTCAGTGGAAAAGGGTAAACAGTGGAGTGCCTCAGGGATCTGTACTTGGATCTGGAAAGGAATACGACGAGTGAGTTTATCAAATTTGTGAACAATACAAAATTATTCAGAGTAGTTAAATCACAAGCGGATTATGATACATTACAGGAGGACCTTGCAAGACTGGAAGATTAGGCATCCAAATGGCAGATGAAATTTAATGTGGATATGTGCAATGTGTTGCATATAGGGAAAAATAACCCTTGCTGTAGTTACACAATGTTAGGTTCTATATTAGGAGCTACCACCCAGGAAAAAGATCTAGGCACCATAGTGGATAATACTTAAAAATCATCGGTACAGTGTGCTGCAGCAGTCAAAAAAGCAAACAGAATGTTAGGAATTATTAGGAAGGGAATGGTTAATAAAACGGAAAATGTCATAATGCCTCTGTATCACTCCATGGTGAGACCGCACCTTGAATACTGTGTACAATTCTGGTCACCGCATCTCAAAAAAGATATAGTTGCAATGGAGAAGGTACAGAGAAGGGCAACCAAAATGATAAAGGGGATGGAACAGCTCCCCTATGAGGAAAGGCTGAAGAGGTTAGGGCTGTTCATCTTGGAGAAGAGACGGCTGAGGGCAGATAGGATAGAGGTCTTTAAGATCACGAGCAGTCTTGAATGAGTAGATGTGAATCGGTTATTTACACTTTCGAATAATAGAAGGACTAGGGGGCATGCCATGAAGTTAGGAAGTAGCACATTTAAAACTAATCGGAGAAAATTCTTTTTCACTCAACACACAATAAAGCTCTGGAATTTGTTGCCAGAGGATGTGGTTAGTGCAGTTAGTGTAGCTGGGTTCAAAAAAGGTTTGGATAAGTTCTTGGAGGAGAAGTCCATTAACTGCTATTAATCAAGTTTACTTAGGGAATAGCCATGGCTATTAATTGCATCAGTAACTTGGGATCTTCTTGGTGTGTGAGTAATTGCCAGGTTCTTGTGGCCTGGTTTGGCCTCTGTTGGAGACAGGATGCTGGGCTTGATGGACCCTTGGTCTGACCCAGCATGGCAATTTCTGATGTTCTTATGTTCTTAACCACTCAGAACACTTTAGCCACCATAGCAGAGAGAGTCAGCATTATACCAGTTTCCTCAAAGGGGCGCCTCAGTAAACGGGTGAAACTTATGTATAAACGTGTACCTAGGACATTGTTTTATACTGTTTATCCCATGTGGTGAAGAAGGTTCCTATATTCTTGTTTGATGGTCCTGTATTTATATCAGGGAATTTTGGAGCAAGGTGGAGTCTAAAATCTGTGATATTCTGTTTCTTCAGGTGCACTTTTCCCCTGAGACAGTTCCTGTAACATTTGGCCGGCGACAGGATGACTCCCTGACCAGCCACACTCACCTCTGGATGCCACTGATCCACCCCAATGCCAGGCCTCCCTCTTTGTGGCTGAGATGCCACTGCTACTGCGTGAGCCTATAGGCACAGGTGCGCACTCTCCCTCTAAAAAAAATAGCCCCGGTAGCACTACATGATTACGTCACGGGAGGCTGGCCATTTAAACCCAGCCACCCTGTTCTTCAGTGCCTTAGCACCAGGTTCTCCTGCTCATGCAGTGTGTTCTCTGTGTTTGCCTTGTCTCCTTGCCTTGCTTGCTGTCTCTCTGCCTTGCCCTGTGTGTTCCTGTCCTGTCTTGGTCCCCAGTGCCCTGTCTGTGCCTTGTTTGTCTCTGCCTGACTTCTGGTTCTGACCCTAGCCTTGGATTCTGACTACTCTTCTGGACCGCTGCCTGCCCTGACCTCAGCTTGGACCTCAACACTGCCTGTACTCTGCCTGCCCAGACCTTTTCCTGGACCTTGACACCATCTGATCTCCACCTGCCCCAACCTCACCCTGAACATGGACACCCCTTGCTGGCTGCTCACCCTAACCTCGGCTCGACACTCAACTGCATCTGACCGCACCTTACAGGACTCTTGCCTAAGCCCTGCCAGCCTCTGGAATCCATGGGCTCAACCTGCGGGGAATGGGGCTGGTATAGGTGAATCTCCAGTCCCAGTCCTTGTAAGAGCAAGTCCACCTGTTGTCATCATGGGCCTAGTCAACCATGCCATAGCCCAAGGGTTCATATCCATGACATGTGGAGAGAAGCCACCCTACATTCTTACTAATGAAAATTGTGCACTCAGCTTATTCACGCAACTCAATTCACAATAACTAGTTATTGGAAATCTATGCCTTGGTTATCACACTGGTCCAAGTACATGAAATAGCATTAATTGAGATGCTCACTTTTACTCTGCAGGAGAATGTCAATATTATTTTGTACGACAAAACATGGTGTACATATGAGATTATATACATTATGTGCTGAATTAAGCGCTCTCCCAATCCGGTTCTATTCCCCTAGTATTGGGCGCTTTGTGCTTGACCTTAGTGATGATGGCATTATGTTTCTTCTGTTTATAATGGCTGATTAGAGCTGGAACGTTTTATCGCTCTGTGCTGTTATTGTGAAGTTGTTTTACTGTTTGGCTGTAATAATGTGTTGAATAGCCTGTCTGGTTGTCTTTTCTCTTAAAAAAATAATAAAACTCAAATGCCAGCATTTCACAGCCAAAGCTGTTCCACCTAACACTTGCGCATATGTTCATTTATATGCTTATAATCAAAACATTAAGCAATTTGTGATAGTTTAGGTGTAACTGCTGAAGTGGATCATTTCCTATAATTATCTTAACATACATGGAAGGCATGTGTTAGTACACTTGAACAGCTGTCTGCCTATTAATGATATAAAATATAAACAGCAGAAATCTTAACTTGTTCATTGAGCTATGCCAGGCAAAGCTCTAGACAACGAAATATTTTTGCATCATCTTGACTATCAGTTATTTGCAGGAAAGAATAATTGGGGGGCTTTGCTGGACCCAAGGAAAGTTCTCTTTGCTCAAGTGTCTTGGCCTGAAAGGCACTGGCCAAATAAGATGACTTATTCGGTCCAAAGAAGGGTGACCAAAACAGTGGAGGGTCTTCATCGAATGACTTAGGAGGAGAGATTGAAGAATCTAAATATGTACACCCTGGAGGAAAGGAGGAACAGGGGTGATATCATTCAGACTTTCAGATACTTGAAAGGTTTTAATGATCCAAAGTCAACGACAAATCTTTTCCGTTGGAAAAAAATCAACAGAACCAGGGGTCATGATTTAAAACTCCAGAGGGGAAGACTCAGAACCAATGTCAGGAAGTATTTCTTCACAGAGAGGGTTGTGGATGCCTGGAACGCCCTTCCGGAGGAAGTGGTGAAGACCAAAACTGTGAAGGATTTCAAAGGGGCATGGGATAAACACTGTGGATCCATAAAGTCTTGAGGATGTGAATGAAGAGCAGAGGCATAGGGATGGCTTGCGGGAATGACGGCTGCTACCTGGTGATTAATACCCTTATTCAATAAACATACTCACGGTTAATCAGACT